>NW_018408551.1:1321808-1418091 GCF_002113885.1 Mizuhopecten yessoensis
AGTAGGACAAGTTGTGACATATCATTAGGTATCCCCACTGATCTTGCCTTATTAGTAAAATATGTATTCTTTCTTACACCCAACCCTAAGAGGTAGGGGACCCTCTTATCATATTCATTGTTTTCAACATATCACTGAACTATAATCAAACTATTGCATTGTTTTGCCTATCCTTCACTCTTACATACCTTGCGTGGATGTGTTAAGTAAAATCTCAGTATAATGTTGTTGTTTTTTTAATGCTGTTGGATCTCTCTCTTATTTATATCATAAAACCTGGTTACAATGATAACAAATTCCACACATTAGCATATATTTACTGAAGCTAATTATATCATTGAGATATTTTTAATAAATGAAAAAGGTCATTCTTAAGGGTAAATGCTACAACTGATTTTTGTTGGAGTTATCTCCCTTACACATTAAAATACACACCATCACTCAAAATCTGTGAGATATCTACTTCCTATTTGAATTCAATTTGACATCAGCACCAGGTAAATGTACATTATCTACTTGGTTAAATCAACCTACCAGCCTGATTGGTAGTGATCCTAGGGAACACAGAATTCTGCTTGATTCCTGCGATGGCTACCACTTGAAAGTTATACATCGTGAAGGGCAACAAATTATCAAATGTGACTGAATGGCTATCTCTTGTCACTGCCAGACTGTGAATTCCGCAGGGATCTTTGTCACGGAAACACACCACCATGAAACTGTCCACGTGACCCTCAGGCTTGTGGATGGTAAGTGTTATTTCTGACGATGTGGCGGTCTGGGTTACATGGGGCTGATTTGGCACTGTAGAGAGAAATTTTGATTATTATTTCAAACAGATATGTATAAAAACTGATGAAACAGAAAATACATATTGCCCAATAAGCTTTGTCACACAGAATGGTTTAGGATAAAGTAAGGAATTTCATACTGTATGGGATCAATAAAATACTTTTCTAATTAAAGAAATTACAGGCTTAAATTACATACATGATAGGATCAGACATCGTCACAGTAGATGTAATCTGTATATATAATGCTAACATGCTACATAGAATATGTCTGTATCTCATTGCACTCATACCACCCTAAAGGCAATAAAAACACTGTTCAATCCCTACATAATGATTCCATCATACGAAATATTGAAATAGTGGAAGAAATGGAAATCTAAACACTGATGTACAGATACTTATAGATGATTTATTATTGAAAAGTTTTGCCTGTCTAGAGCAGCTGTCATGAGCCGTTATCAAACATGTACATTCTTTAGAGTTTCCAGACTGTACCTGTCTGTAAATAGACCGTACCTGTCTGTAAATAGACCGTACCTGTCTGTAAATAGACCGTATTCGTCTGTAAATAGGCTGTACCTGTCTGTAAATACTGAACCTGTCTGTAAATAGACTGTACCTGTCTATAAATAGACTGTATCTGTCTGTAAATAGACCATAACTGTTTGTAAATAGACCGTACCTGTCTGTAAATAGATGTATTGTGGGTCACTGATCTGATCTTCGGCCACACTGACCACCTTCACACTATACACTGTCCCCCCTGACAGACTAGTAAACGCCACTTTCCTGTCCGTATCCACCCTGTCTTTCTGTATTGCTGACTGCCCACTTTCATTGGTCAAGTAGAACAGGTAATGGTCAAAATAATTGGATGTATCTGTGTACTGGACAGAAATAGTGTCGGTAGCATTTGCTTCTTCTGACAGTATGGTCAGGCATTCAGGTTCTGCATAAAAGACACAATAAAATAGGCTTATCAGAGTTCTACAAATGTCACATGAATGGCTGACAACAAGATCTTATTGGTAAGTGATGCCTTACAAATCATACAAAACATAAATATACTCAAATGATGACTAACATTATAATGTAAAGTACAAACTATTCATACATAATTTTTTTTTAGGAAAAATGTACCGTGTAATTTTATCATACTAAATGATAATATTTTGCTATTATATAAATATCACATTCATGAAAGGGCGATATTGCATATTTTCACCCCAAGGAAGCATTGTTGACCGAGGCGAAGCCGAGGTCAACAATGCTTTCCGAGGGGTGAAAATATGCAATATCGCCCTCTCATGAATGTGATTTTTATTTTATTATACCGAGTGTCATGTTTAGGTGTTTCACCACTTCACCATTTTTAAAGGTCCTTGTGTTGATTTGACATAAACCAAGACTTCATCTCAACAGTTGTCGAATGAACCAACCATGAATGTGATTTGATAACACCCTGGCACTGGGACGAACCGTGCACGCATACGTTTGGCGCATGTAACAATTTTTGGAATAACACCCCGGCACTGGGACGAACCGTGCATGCACACGTTTGGCGCATGTGATATTTTTTGGAATGTCACCCTGTCTTCTTTATCTTTGTAAAACGAGCAAGTAACATTGAAAATGTTCACATCTTTCTCAACCAATCAGATTACTAGATTTTAACAGAAGGTATAATAATAGGGAATAGTCATGATATAAACATTTTGAGCCAGTTACCTGTACGAAACAGCACATGCATGATGCCCAATTACCGGTGTAAGTTACTCTGAATGTACGCTATGTATATCTGCTGTAAAGTCAATTCAGGATCATGAGAAATTTTAAATCTTATAACGGTATACTGACAGTGATTTTCCTTTTCAAGACAATTTATATTAAATCTGAGAACCATTTAGCGGCGAGGATGTCCCAGATCATGAGGATTTATATTCAGTCTAAGGGCCACTTTTAGACAAAATTGTCTCAGATCATAAAAATCTTAACAAAATTTGAGGACTGCTGACAGTAGCAATTCTAGAATTTAGAGTAAAACTGAGTACAACTTACGGACAGTAGCAATTCTGAGAATTTACAGTAAAACTGAGTACAACTTACACTGACAGTAGCATTTCTGAAAATTTACAGTAAAACTGAGTACAACTTACTGACAGAAGCATTTCTGCGAATTTACAGTAAAACTGAGTACAACTTCCTGACAGTAGCATTTCTGAAAATTTACAGGAAAACTGAGTACAACTTACGGACAGTAGCATTTCTGGGAATTTACAGTAAAACTGAGTTCAACTTACGGACAGTAGCATTTCTGAGAATTTACAGTAAAACTGAGCACAACTTACTGACAGTAGCATTTCTGAAAGTTTACAGTAAAACTGAGTACAACTTACTGACAGAAGCATTTCTGCGAATTTACAGTAAAACTGAGCACAACTTACGGACAGTAGCATTTCTGAGAATTTACAGTAGCGAGTAAAACTGAGTACAACTTACTGACAGTAGCATTTCTGAGAATTTACAGTAAAACTGAGTACAACTTACGGACAGTAGCATTTCTGAGAATTTCTTCTGAGTAGGCATCATTGGTACTACTTTTCAATGTGATCTTGTAAGTTTCGCCAGAGGTCAAATTTCCAAGGACAAGGTTAAGGTCTTCTACTGTGTCATTGGGATGAGGGATGGTCATTGTTTGAACAAAACTGGACCGGTAGCTCTGGTAGTCAAGTTTGTACTCCTCAATGAATGTGGCACTTCTGTTATACGACCATGACAGTGACAGGGTACTCTCTGTTGTCAAGGACGTGTTGATTAGGAGATCAGTGGGTGCAAGAGGAGCTAGGAAAAGAAATGAATTAAAAATGTAATCATTTATTCTCACATTTATTACAGGTTCATCAAATGTCAATCTATAGCTAGTATAAGTAATTTCTACCTCATTCTCAAAATCCTCTTGTTTTCAAAATTGGAATTCCATATTTTTTTCCCCCATTTCAAAGCCAAAATGGGCTAGTATTGTCTTAGAGTGGCGTGTGAACTTGATACTTACGAATCTGAACAGAAACATTTCTATGAGGACTCATTTCTCCATAGCTGCCAGCGATAACTAACATGTCATAGCGTTCCCCGGGGAACAGCCCTGTCACCTGGAGTTCTGTGTTATTGGACAGTGTCTGGTCCCAACTTGGGTTGGCCCCTGTGATTGTGCCCCTGTACAAAACATAGTAGTGATCCTGAGTGCTCTCTGGATCCGGTGTCCACAGGAGTTTTACATCTCGACCAATCAGGACAGCCATGAGAGTCAGGACAGGCTTCGGCTCTGTTTAAGTTACAGGGTTAAAGATAAAATCATTATATGACGATCTAATATAGAACTGAACATAGCAGCTCAGCTCATTTCTATTCTATATACCTAACCACACAAACCATATAGTCAAACTTTGCTATAATCAAGTTGAATTTTCAAATACTATGTACCTGTTTATATCAAGTTACTTTTTCAATCCCATCTCAGTTATTTGATACACTGTATATAACATATGCTTTTTATCTTCAAGCGATTCAGTCAGGTACAAGCAATCAATTGACAGTAACGTTGACATATTATAGACAGAATGTGATATCAAGTAGAAAACAGCCCGCTTGGTAATTTTGTGTGGTAATAATAGCAAGATGCTCTTAAAAGACAGGAATCACTGTATTCAAGCTGTGTACCTGTACTGAGGTAATGAGCATGCATGACTTCAATGTTATAGCTTATAATCCGACACCAAACACTCATTCATTTTACCAAATCACTTCAGTTTACATCACTTTTTCCTCTACTATAAGCAGAACCACCATCACTCCAAAAAGAACAATAACTCACCTTTCTTTTGAGTTTACAAAAATTCCTTTGTATACAAGGAATAAAATTATTTTTAAAATGTATCCACTGAACTAACATTGGAAACCACATTTCAATTCTCTTATATATAATGGCTGATTTATCTGGGTTTTTTTCTTCACAATGATGAGTTTCATAAAGCAATTTACAAAAATTCCTTTGTATACAAGGAATAAAATTCAGACATAAAATGAAATAATGAGATAAACTTTTCCATTCTGAATACCTATCTGGTTGTTTGCAGGGCGGGACAAAGGAAGTGAGCACAAACAGCTTTATTTTGCAGGTGTATTAATTTGCACCTAGCTCTAGATCTTTTCTACTAACCATGCAGGCATGAACCAATCACACATTATATAATTATATCATTAAAAAGAAGTGATTTGAAGAAAGAGATGACAAGAGGTCTGTTAAGCTTTGTTAGCTAAAGTAGTACCAGTATTTAGATGTTCTGAGTGAACTCACTTGTTGTTTTAGATGCAGACTCCCAGGTACTATAGGCCGATAGGTTGCCGATGGTTTTAATGGTCCGTATAGAGACTTGGTACATGTATCCTGCAGACAAGTTGTACAGTGTTTCACTGTAGTCTAACTGTCCCTCAACATCGGGTATTAGTGGCAGGGAGGCATTCTCCATCTGATAAATTGTCTGGTATACTACCTACAGAACAAACAGATAAATGTCATGGAAATGTTATTAATGTCCCTTTCTGCATACCCCAGATCTGCTAAAGTCAATTCTGCATGATACCTGTAAACAATAATTATGACCTCACCTCTTTGTTGATTTCAGCTCTAGTAGCCATGACACAGTGCTAGAGTAAGAATACATACCCCAGATCTGCTAAAGTCAATTCTGCATGATACCTGTAAACAATAATGATGACCTCACCTCTGTGTTGATTTCAGCTCTAGTAGCCATAAGAATACATTAAATTCCTACTTATTTTGTGGATTTTATTTTTTAAATTGAAAAATTAAAACCCTATGAAAAACATCTTTCCAGTATACATTTTTTTTTTAATTTTTTTGTCTTTTTTTTCTCATATTTTTTCTTATTTTTCTTCCAGTTTTTTTTCTCATTTTTACAGTATTAACTTTTACCTCAACAGATGATCCGGAAAACTACAAATTATTACTGGAAAGTGTCTCACAAAATGAAAGTCAATGGCATTATTTATGATTAACTGATGAAAACCATGTGTATAGGTAATTGTGGTTGTGAAGGAGCAATTACGGTACTACCAGTAGGTTTCAAATAAATCAGTGCGTGTCAAATCCCTCCTTATGTTTTCATCATTGACCTTATTCTTTTTGTAAGTTGTAGTCAATTTTCAACATGAACAGGTGTGAATCCAGTATTCAAGCTTGCTCGTTTGAACAGGACATAACCTTTGACCTCCAATGTAAGATTTTTGTAGTGTCAGACTTTACAACCTTGATATACGTAGGAGTGTAGGGGACACGAAGCATACAGTCTGTAGGAACTCACCTCGAAGAAGGACTGTTGATGTGTGTTAGGGACCTGCCACTGGGCGTACAGACTACTCGACGCATGGGAAGACACATTGAGAGATTTCACTGGTAAAGGTTCTGGAACACACACAAATGAAAATGTGACAAAGTTATCTCAGAATACTTAATATTTTATCATTTTTGTGAGTAATTAATCACCAAAAATAACATTAATAGACCAATGCCCATATCCAACATGTGATAATTCTGTCAGAGATATTTTAATTTGTGATTAACTCCCCTTTTCATTAACATGCTAAAACGAAATCTACCTTTGCTATGGTTCTGTTATTCACTATTTTGTTGGTTGATATTTTCTCACAAGGAATAGATCCAGTAAAAATACTCACTGTGCGTAACTATATATAGCAGCATTTTTAAGTCATGAACAATGAAAAAGTAATACACCTAATTCTACAAAAATTGTGATATAAATCTGCAAAACATTGAACCAACAGGTGAACTTATCCATTATGTCTCGTGGTGTACTAGTGTTTCCCATCCATTATGTCTCGTGGTGTACTAGTGTTTTACATTACAATTGTGAGAGTGAGATGGTTTTACAGTTTACCTTATGTCTCATGGTGTACTAGTGTTTCCCATCCATTATGTCTCGTGGTGTACTAGTGTTTTATATTACAATTGTGAGAGTGAGATGGTTTTACAGTTTACCTTTATGTCTCGTGGTGTACTAGTGTTTTACATTAAAATTGTGAGAGTGAGATGAGTTAACAGTTTACCTTCATGTCTCGTGGTGTACTAGTGTTTTACATTAAAATTGTGAGAGTGAGATGGTTTTACAGTTTACCTTTATGTCTCATGGTGTACTAGTGTTTTACACCCATTATGTCTCGTGGTGTACTAGTGTTTTACATTACAATTGTGAGAGTGAGATGGTTTTACAGTTTACCTTTATGTCTCGTGGTGTACTAGTGTTTTACATTGCAATTGTGAGAGTGAGATGAGTTAACAGTTTACCTTTATGTCTCATGGTGTACTAGTGTTTTACATTGCAATTGTGAGAGTGAGATGGTTTTACAGTTTACCTTTATGTCTCGTGGTGTACTAGCTAGTGTTTTACACCCATTATGTCTCGTGGTGAACTAGTGTTTTACACCCAGATTTGCATTACAATTGTGAGAGTGAGATGGTTTTACAGTTTACCTTTATGTCTCGTGGTGTACTAGTGTTTTGCATTACAATTGTGAGAGTGAGATGATTTTACAGTTTTCCTTGATGTTAATTTGATCACAATAAGATATAAAGGTACACGTACTTGTTATTACTGCCACCTCAGCCTCGTCACTACCACTGCTGTTAACAAAGGTCTGTATAGAGATGTTGTACAGCGTGCCAGGATTCAGACCTTCAAAGCTGTGGTGGAGTTGGCCCTGGACCCTAATACAGGTAAGTAATATAAATATTAGGATTGTACCACGATAGTGAAACAGTGTTGTTACAGGTAAGTAATACAACTATTAGGTAAACAACAGATACATCACAATTAGTAGGACTGTAGCATAGCATGACAGTCCTGATATAGGTTAATATATATTATGTTAACAACTAATATGATTGAACTCGTCAGCTTCCCTACTGTATCATGTTCCTTTGATGTGGTTGTCTCCCCTTACAAATGCTTTGCACGTCATTTCAAAATAAATTAAGAGCTGAGCTAACTGTGACCCTCTACAAGAAAAATGAGTTCTGCAGTTTAGCTTTTCTTATATAAATCTATCGGTCAATAAAAAGTAGATCAAAGACATAAAAAAATCCTTCCCTTCTGCTAAAACAGGAAGAAATCCAGTATTGAGAAGCCATGTTAAAATTGACTGAAATCTCTACTTTCTACAAAAGTTTCCAAAAAGTCATGTGTGCTCTTGTTACCCTTGAGAAGATACCTACTCGAATAAGGTGATGGGTGATGTGGTGTCTGCTGGCGAGATATTGAGCTCATACATATCAATCACTGTCCCATCTGGGCGGGGCCATGAAACGTTGACAGTAGAGCTACCCACAAAGTCTATGTACAGCTCCGCAACAGAAGTTGGATCTATCGACAAACATTAAGGTAAAACAGTAAAACATCTAATGAATAATTAAGAAATTCATATGACTTTTCAAACTGACAGGCACTGTAAACACTAACACATATTGTATCGATATAGCTAGAATAAGAAGCTGATACTGCTGACAGGCAATGTATTTCACCAAATGTTAGATACTTTATTGATGGCATGAAAACAAGCAAGAAACACACACATACACCCCTCGAATGTGTGGCCCCTTAGATAATAAGTTAGTTATAACAATTAATAGAGTTACAGAAACTTAAAACTCTACTATTTGTTCCAGCAACAAAATACAGTAGAAGTTACCAACTACTAAAGATTGGCCCCACAAAATAAAAGTTTTATGAAGTATTGGTAAACTTTAAATATTTCTACCAAATAGTTCAACTTTATTCTATCATGTTATCATTAAAATCAGGATTTCTAACATTTAATTTTAGAATTAAGCACCCTGATTTAAATTTCATAAAAATATCATACTTGTGGTGGCCTGAACTTTGACCTCTGAACTTGACACATTGCCACTGAGAGAGGTTACAGTGATGTCGTAGGTCTCGCCTGGGTGTAGTTTGGTAAAGCTGTGCCCTGGCGTAGACACAGTGACTGATACAGGAGACACACTATCCGAAAGTGTGGACTTGGCTGTGACAAAATAGTTCTCCACCATTCCATCCACAGGCCGTTGCCAGGTGACATCGATGACACGACCACTCCTAACGACCGCCGTTACATTGACAGGAGGGTATGGTCCTAGAATGAAGTATATCATTTCAGTCATAATACTGAAGTTATAGTAGTATTCTTTTTGATGCTGTTGCAATGTGAAATCTAAAACTTTCACATATAGTGAAATAGTTTTAATAGAAATAATGACATATCAAGATCAATTCAAAACTATTAATAGCAATGTTAGTACCCTTCAAATTAAGTAGGAGAGAAAGTTTATATTCAGTTTATAATCAACAAATTTTAGTAGACAAAGAAAATTTAAATAGCAATCAAACATTTCTGCAGTCAAGATTTCTTGAATTCCTTACGTGTCCACACAACTCTTTCTGTAGGGTTACTCCTTTTCTGTCCAGCCCCTGACACGACTGTAACCACATACATCTTTCCTGCCACCAGCTTCTCGAATAGGGCAGTGCGCTGATCCACAGTATAGTCCATCCTATAATACAACCAAAGTCAATACTCTCACCAGTCAATGTTTACCATGTCTGTGTCAACAATGAACTGTGATTGTCAACCTTCAATTTTCAAGTTTTCAAAAAACAATTCTCAGAAAAGAGTTCTTTCTTTAATATTGCATATCAGAATCATTATTGGTCATGAACAATTGTTAAAAAGTCCAAATTTCAATGTTGTCTTGTTTTTCAGCTCCACTTGATATAATTTTGTGTACATAGACTTCTTTAACAGAAAAAAGGATTTTTTTCTTTAAATCATGGATATTTGCAATCAAGACATAATATAAGTTGACGACTGTTTGATGATCTGGGGCCGAGCATGGTATATAAATATGAACTTTATTTATTTTACAACAATCATGAAACAAGTCATTTCAACTTCTTTTAATCACTCTTGTTGGCCCCGATGTTAGCGCTGGGGGTCATATAATGTGGTAGGAAACCAATGCCTAGGTGAAAGGTGAGTCATTATCCACTGCGCCACCCAACCCCCCGAGCATGGTAATGTACCATTAAATTAACTGTCCACTTACACTGGGGAGATCGTCTGAGGCTCCTTGGGGGAAATCCTGACCTCGTAGTAACTAACACTACCACTACTAACCGCCTCCCACAAAACCTTGATGGAGTTTTGAGTGATCCCTGCATCTGTGATCTTTATGGGTCCAGATGGGTAGGGATCTGGGGGAAAACAAACAACGAAGTCAAGATGTTATTACATCACATTTCAATAAATAATTGAACATCATTCAATAAATATGACAAAATCATCCATAAAATACAAATATATCAGGTCCATTTAAAACGATGTTAATTACCTACATCAAGTTATTTCTGAACGATTCTAAATATATGTATCAACAAAACATTGGATTTGAAACTTAATGTATTACAACAACTATGTGTACTAGATTATAAACTGTATAATGTGCTTATTTCCCTGTTGTACATTTTTTCATATAATAGAAATATCTTCACATTTCTATTGAAGAAATTCTAGTTTAAAAATTAATTAGAGAAATTTCTGCATCCTCTTTACTTCTTTATCATATTTTAGACATATCTTCACATACTATTAAACTAGCTAAAAATATATATCTAACACTATAAACTGACATGTCAGCATGGGCCCCATCATGTGCCTGATCATAACC
Source organism: Mizuhopecten yessoensis (assembly GCF_002113885.1). Lineage (NCBI taxonomy): Eukaryota > Metazoa > Mollusca > Bivalvia > Pectinida > Pectinidae > Mizuhopecten > Mizuhopecten yessoensis. The sequence goes on from NW_018408551.1 coordinate 1,332,420, forward strand.
CCCTCAGTCTATGCTTAGTATCAGTAACCCTGACCTTAGAAACGTTTGAAATCCCTATTTTACATCTACATATCAGTGTATGTCCATGGGAAATTTCAAAAAGATTAGACTTTTTGATTCCAAGATCCAGTTTTTACCCCCACATTCTATTTTTAGTAACAGTGACATTGACCTTGACCTTAGAAACTTTTTAAATCCTTATTGTACATCTATATATTCAAGTGTATCACCATGTCAAATTTTAAAAAGATTAGGATTTTGGATTACAAGATAATCTCCAGAAACGAAAATGTGAATGGACAGACACACTACAAGGCACCCACATCTCTGATGCATGCAGGGCACTAATGAATCATGAGCGCTATAATTTGGTTTAAAAGTGTGTAGCTCTAAACTGCTTTGATTAATGTTTCCTCTTTTCTTGTTTAGGGTAAGTTTTTTTTTTTTACAGTGTTAAATGACATGACACTTGTATCTCCTGATCAGAGAAGTTACCTAATGGATTTAGTTGGTCATCATACAGAGAAAAGACTTTTAATCAGAATTATATAAGATATAGGATAAACTAGATATTATCTAATTTGTTAAAATTGATTTATTATTTCGACACATAACCTGTCTGATGAGTTAACTTTCAAATATATTACCCACACATGAATGTCTGTTGGTCATGCTTGAAATCAAATATATTCTATGGTATATATCCTAATCAATCAACACTTATTGGATGATGTCCCCTTTATAGACATGCCATACATACATAATCACCACACAAACGTTATCACAACACATACGTTATCACCACACATACGTATCACCACACATATGTTATCACCACACATACGTTATCACCACACATACGTTATTACAACAAATACGTTATCACCACACATACGTTATCACCACACATAAATAATCACCACACATACGTTATCACCACAAATACATTATCACCACACATACGTTATCACCACACATACATAATCACCACACATACGTTATCACCACACATACGTAATCACCACACATACGTTATCACCACACATACGTAATCACCACACATACGTTATCACCACACATACATAATCACCATACATACGTTATCACCACACATACGTTATCACCGCACATACGTTATCACCACACATACATAATCACCATACATATGTTATCACCACACATACGTTATCACCATACATACGTTATCACCACACATACATTATCACCACACATACATAATCACCATACATACGTTATCACCACACATACGTTATCACCCCCATACGTTATCACCACACATACATAACCACCACACATACATTATCACAACACAAACGTTATCACCACACATACGTTATCACCACACAAACGTTATAACCACACATACGTTATCACCATACATACATAATCACCACACATACATTATCACCACATATACGTTATCACCATACATACATAATCACCACACATACGTTATCACAACACATACATTATCACCACACATACATAATCCCCATACATATGTTATCACCACACATACGTTATAACCTCACATACTTAATCACCACACATACGATATCACCACACATACGTTATCACCACACATATGTTATCACCACACATACGTTATCACCACACAAACGTTATAACCACACATACGTTATCACCATACATACATTATCACAACACATACATAATCACCACACATACATTATCACCACATATACGTTATCACCATACATACATAATCACCACACATACGTTATCACAACACATACATTATCACCACACATACATAATCACCATACATATGTTATCACCACACATACGTTATCACCTCACATACTTAATCACCACACATACGTTATCACCACACATACGTTATCACCATACATCCGTTATCACCATACATACGTTATAACCACACAAACGTTATCACCACACATACGTTATCACAACACATACGTTATCACCACACATACATAATCATCACACATACATTATCACCATACATACGTTATCACCACACAAACGTTATCACCACACATACATAATCACCACACATACGTTATCACAACACATACGTTATCACCACACATACGTTATCACCACACATACGTTATCACAACACATACGTTATCACCACACATACGTTATCACCACACATACGTTATCACCACACATACGTTATCACCATACATACGTTATCACCACACATACGTTATCACCACACATACGTTATCACCATACATACGTTATCACCACACATACATATATATATATATATATAAGCACAACTGTCAGAGTGATTACAATTTAATCCTAACACCATTTACCTGTATAGAATATATCGGAGAAAGAGGTACTCTCCTCCCACTGGGATGCCACGGTGGCTGAGATATTGTACGCTGTGCCTCCAGTGAGGTTATTGAGAGTGACGTTGGTCTCTGTTGGAGGGACTGTAAAGTTGTAGAATGAGAGACCATCGATGATGACTTTGAAGAGGAAGAGTTGGTAACTGGATACGGTGGGGGGTACCAGTTGTAGGTACAGATCAGTCGATGAGCTGCCCAGCTCTACAATGTCCATCAAGGGGTCAGGCTCTGTGGGAACATACAAAACGTTTCAACCTTCTGATACAATTATGCTTAAATTATTAAGTGGTATTAATTTATTGTAACTTTCAATTATTTTTGGAACCTAGAACCAACTTCAACCAATGTGATTTCTGAAAATAGTCAAAGCCAACCTTTTCATTGTCCTTTTCATTTTAATAACAAGTTTACAAGAACTGAGACCTTAGAAATAAAATATATTTATATCTTGAAATACAATGAGCTATTCAGTTATACCTCCAGAAATTAAAACCTGACCATTTCAATATACATTTGTATTCAATATACTGCTGATGTTGACAGAAACTTTTATAAATTACACTGATGATGTATATTGGATTACTTGTGCTGTGGTAGGCAGAGTCTGGCTCGCTCCTCCTTACTCCCTTGACAGAGAAGACTTCCAGCAGCAACATCTGGCCGGGGATACCAGGAACACTGGCAACACAGCTGGACCACAACTTGACCTTACAAGTCAAGTTGACCTCTTCTGACTGACCAAAGGACGTATTGTAGGTGGCTGTGAACATCTCATGATCCTGAAAAATCAGGAAAAATAGTAACAACAGATCAATAGAATTGTTTGTAGTATAGCATTATTATTATTAAGGTGAAATGGAAGCATCTCTGTATATTAATACTCTTCAAATTATTCAGAGTTGCCATTCTTGAGGGTTTATAACAGAACATTGCTGGGAACGTAAACTTCTAGTATCTATCCATTTATTGCAAGCATAATCTTATATGTTTTATGTAAATGTTATCTTGGTTAAAGTTAGACATTAACTGTACAGGTGAAAATAAGTACCTGTTATGTGGATTATGGCCTGTTTTCCATCAATTATAATTGGAAAGTCAAACAATTTTTCTAACCGCCCAGTGTAACAGGTTGACCTGTACATGTCCTATCTGACAGGTCCTGCACATGTGTGGGGAACCTGTAAGTTAAGTTGACCTGTATATGTGTGGTACCTATGTGACAGGTTGACCTGTTTAGTTGTGGTGTACCTATGTGACAGGTTGACCTGTTTAGGAGTGGTGTACCTATGTGACAGGTTGACCTGTTTAGGTGTGGTGTACCTATGTGAAAGGTTGACCTGTATATATGTGGTGTACCTGTGTGAAAGGTTGACCTGTATATATGTGGTGTACCTATGTGACAGGTTGACCTGTTTAGGTGTGGTGTACCTATGTGAAAGGTTGACATGTATATATGTGGTGTACCAGTCTGACAGGTTGACCTGTTTAGGTGTGGTGTACCTATGTGAAAGGTTGACCTGTATATATGTGGTGTACCTGTGTGACAGGTTGACCTGTTAAGGTATGGTGTTCCTATGTGAAAGGTTGACCTGTATATATGTGGTGTACCTGTGTGACTGGTTGACCTGTTGCGGTGTGGTGTTCCTATGTGACAGGTTTATCTTTTTAGGTGTGGTGTACCTGTGTGACAGGTTGATCTGTTTAGGTGTGGTGTACCTATGTGACAGGTTGATCTGTTTAGGTGTGATGTACCTGTGTGACAGATTGATGTGTATATGTGTGGTGTACCTATGTGACAGGTTGATCTGTTTAGGTGTGATGTACCTATGTGACAGGTTGACCTGTTTAGGTATGGTATACCTGTGTGACAGATTGATGTGTATATGTGTGGTGTACCTGTGTGACTGGTTGACCTGTTACGGTGTGGTGTTCCTATGTGACAGGTTTATCTTTTTAGGTGTGGTGTACCTGTGTGACAGGTTGACCTGTTTAGGTGTGGTGTACCTATGTGACAGGTTGATCTGTTTAGGTGTGATGTACCTATGTGACAGGTTGATCTGTTTAGGTATGGTATACCTGTGTGACAGGTTGATCTGTTTATGTGTGGTGTACCTGTGTGACAGGTTGATCTGTTTAGGTGTGATGTACCTATGTGACAAGTTGACCTGTTTAGGTGTTGTGTACCTGTGTGACAGGTTGACCTGTATATATGTGGTGTACCTGTGTGACAGGTAGACCTGTATATATGTGGCATATGTTACTGTGTGAAATGTTGATCTTTATATATGTGGTGTATCTGTTTAACAGATAGATCTGTACATGTGTGACATACCTGTGTGCTGTGGATCTCAGTAACCCAGGACATCATTACACTACTGTTGTCCAGCGCTACAACACTTTGTATGATAGGGGACAGCGGCACTGGGGATATAAAATATCTGTGTTACATGCACGTTTACACAGCAAACACATATATGAGTTAGTTACATTATAGTGATGCTACAACAGTAATCATAATGCTGTAATATTGACAGTGACATTTATCATACTCTGTTATTACTGCTAAATAAAACCTCTAGTAGAAAGATCACAAATATATCCAGATAACATCTTCCAACACCATCAGTCTATTCTGTATTTTTCAATTGTTTTCTTTGTAGAGCCATCCAAGCCATTTAAGGTTAATTAGTATATCAGCTTTTACAGGACTTGATCCATGCATAAACCCTATCTCCAACACTTACCTGTACAATCTACCCATAACCCTGTCCTAATACAATCTACCCATAACCCTGTCCTAAATACAATCTACCCATAGCCCCTGTCCTAATACAATCTACCCATAACCCCTGTCCTAATACAATCTTCCCGTAACCCTGTCCTAAATATGTAATCTACCCATAACCCTGTCCTAAATACAATCTAACCATAGCCCCTGTCCTAATACAATCTACCCGTAATCCTGTCCTAATACAATCTACCCATAACCCTGTCCTAATACAATCTACCCATAACCCTGTCCTAAATACAATCTAACCATAGCCCCTGTCCTAATACAATCTACCCATAACCCCTGTCCTAATACAATCTTCCCGTAACCCTGTCCTAAATATGTAATCTACCCATAACCCTGTCCTAAATACAATCTAACCATAGCCCCTGTCCTAATACAATCTACCTGTAACCCTGTCCTAATACAATCTACCCATAACCCTGTCCTAAATATAATCTACCCATAACCCTGACCTAAATACAATCTACCCATAACCCCTGTCCTAATACAATCTACCCGTAACCCTGTCTTAATACAATCTACCCATAACCCTGTCCTAAATATAATCTACCCTTAACCCTGTCCTAAATACAATCTACCCATAACCCTGTCCTAATACAATCTACCCATAACCCCTGTCCTAATACAATCTACCCATAACCCTGTCCTAATAAATCTACTTGTAAACTTATCCTAATACAGTGTACCTGTAGCCATGCATATACATGTAATACAATATACTTGACCTAATAAAATATATCCTTAACATTGACCTTATGAAATCTATAGTTGCTACTGTATCCTTAAATTTGACCAAATACCTTGACATATATATCTTACAAAACTATCCTGTTCAAGTGCATCATTTTCTGTCAGAGTAAATATGGTAATTAATATCAAATCAATATCATAGCAATATTAATCATTATTTTCCTATAACCTAGCTATGTCCAATTAATGACCTTGATGAATGTTAAAACTACCTGTGTTATCTTCAATGAGAGTGGAGAAGTTGCTGGATACGCCCTGACTGGAGGAGACGACGGTGATCGTGTAGACGTGACCCGGGTACACGCCTGTGATGTTATGAAACAGCTCTGTGAGCAGTTCTGACTCGTACACTTCAGAGAAATTGGTGATTCCTGTCAGAAAGACACGGTAGGAGTCCTGGACACTGTCAGGGTCAGGGGTCCAGGAGATGTATAGGTTTTCAGTACCCGCCTCATCTACATTTATACTTGTGGGAGGCAGAGGCTCTGTAAGGTAAAAAGAACTTTAAATACATGCAAACCTAGGTTGTTTATGTTTTAAAGTCATTAGAGTGAAAATTCCTCTTTTTCTTCTTCTTTAAAACCTTTATTGCACACCTTGCATACACAGTTAATTAATCTTATTTCTGTATATTGTTTCATAATTGACAGTCAATAAGTCATGTTTAAATTCTCCAAAAAACTTGGCAATTCAATTTTATATATCATCATGTTTCAAGTAAAAGCATTATAAGTTAGTTGCTCATTCAAAAACTATCATACACAATAGCTACATTGTATACTACACACTTAATGAAAAATTGAACACTTGTGAAAAAGAAATGTTCTACAGTAACCAAGGATTGTTAAGGACAAAAAGGTAAGATGGTGTTATAGCTATATGTATAGTGAGTGAAAGATCTAGACAATGTCATAAAATATTGATAGACTTTCTGTAAAATGGTGAAACAAAACATGTTTACTTGTTGTTTGATTAGCACTGTAGATGGATGTTCCACTACGCAGTATGTTGACCTGGTATGTGACCCCAGGTTGAAGGTCAGTGATGGTTTTCATGACAACCTCTGACCCCAGTGTCCGGTCAACATCCTTATAGGAGATGTTTCCAGCCAGTCCATAGCCGACTGTAAAATTGACATCCCCGTCACTCTCTGTCCAGGTGAGGTCTAACGAGTATTCACCAGGTGTAACATTCACTGCTGGTATCTGTGCTTTGATAAGTAGTGTCTGCAATAGGATGAAAATGAGAGGATAACAGAAAATATATCAGAATATCAGATAACACAGCGTCTGGAGACAGGATAACATTTTGATATGATAGGTGATATAATGGGTGATACTATGGGTGATATGATGGGCGATATAATGGGTGATGTGATGAGTGATGTGATGGGTGATACGATGGGTGATATGATGGGTGATATAATGGGTGATATGATGGGTGATATGATGGGTGATATGATGGGTGATACGATGGGTGATACGATGGGTGATATGATGGGTGATACGATGGGTGATATGATGGGTAATATGATGGGTGATACGATGGGTGATACAATGGGTGATATGATGGGTAATATAATGGGTGATACGATGGATGATATGATGGGTGATATGATGGGTGATATGATGGGTGATACGATGGGTGATATGATGGGTGATATAATGCAAGTATAGGTATGTGTGTACGGATATGTCATCATCATCATAGAGAACAGTACCTGAAGGTCAAATACACTTTACATACAATAATTAACAAATATTTACCCCAAATGTGTACTGTACATGTTACCACACACTCTAATTATATAAGTGTAATGACAGCTTCCCACTTAGCACCAACCCCACCCTAAGGAAGTCCGGTGGCATGTCATTAATTATCACCAACCCTTTTTTTCTGAGGTACATTAAATATTGTAGGTCATGATCAGGTATAGCTATATAGCTACATGTATGTAGAAGCATTTAGTATCAAATTAAAAAAACACTTCCTCCATGAGAACTAAGATGGCATCATTCAGCGCCAATCTTACCTTCCTCCTAGCTAGGGTCAGGGTCAAATGATGTCACTTAGCACATTTATCTATAATATATAGATCAATGCACAACTATATACTGAGATATATGTTATCAGCATATATATCTATAGCTACAAATCTAAGACATACATAATGAAATCAAGCTGAGTGTAGGAATAATTACTCAGTTTTTATTCAGATAGTACAGGTACCTACATGTTTGTCAGAAAAAAAAGCACACCTGTTTTGTTCACTCAATGTAATGTTGCAAAATGAACACCATCGGTTAATATCATGTTCTCTTAATATCATGTTACACCTAATGAGAATTTATGTAAAACTGACTGCATTGTTTAACAAATTTTACCGTAAAATTTTCTGAGCAACTTGCTTTCAATGATTGGTTGCTTCTAACTATTATCCTGCATCATGATATAATACTTTTAAAGCTCATGTAATCGGTGAGGATACATAAAATCTAGCAGAGTGAAGACAAAAGTAGTACATGTGCCTGTGTTTTAATTAGATTTTATCATTTGTTGCTAGGTTTCTTATCACAGGTATATATGCCAAGGCAACGAAAGTACAGGTAAAACTTCAGCACAGGATCTAATTGGTTCAGACCTGTTGCTAGGTTTGTTATCAAAGCAATACAAAACCCGCCTTAAGTTGATCCTTTCTTTCCATTTTCAAAATGACAACAAAGGCCAAAAGGTTAATATACAATGTACATTTTCAGTAACAACCCTCATTTAGGTATTTTTCTGACTATATCATGAAATGGCAAATTCCTTAAGCTGGGAAAATTGACGACCGGTGTATCCTGTTGAACGAGTGTTTTCGTGTGTTTTTTTTATATCTATATCTCATTTAAAAAGTTCCAACTATAAAGTTCTTAAATATTTAAAGATCATCTTTATGCTAAGGCAATTCAGGAAAGGAAAATATGAACTCCTTGCATTAAGGAAGAATATTTATACAATATTTCTTTCTTCAGATTTTATATATAATATACTTTTTTAATATGGGAGAACCTTTCTAAATCTCATTGAGATGTCATGAAACTGCACAGTTATGTTGAACTTTCCTAAATTTGAATTTGAATATGATTGTGAAAGTTCAAGGTAACAACTTAAAATAGAATTTCACCTTTATGTATATGTCAATCAGGAGCAGGCCTGGTAGACCGGTATATATGGGAGAACCTTTCTAAATCTGATTGAGAATTGAGCCCATTACTTTTCCCTAAATAATTGTAGACCATTTTAATAAATAATTTGTTTTTGTACATTTATTGTAATTATATGGCCACTATAATTTCCTTACAAATGTTGTAAGTGAAATGGACTTGCTTGTTAATTAAGAGGTATATGACTGACATGACCTCCAAGTCCAACAGTCTGAGCTGAGTGGGTTTTCTGCATAAGATACATGTATATTGCAGTCATTTACTACACAATTCTAAGCCATCATTTAATAATGTACATGAAACAATTAGGATATAATGAGACTCAGCCTGTGTCTTAGCACGTTTGTTATGTACAACGTACATGTATTAGGGCCACACCTATATGTTCAGGTGTGAAATATTACACCATTTATAGGAAGGAAACAAAGTATTCCGTCTTTACACAATATCAGGTTTGCATATATACTGGTTAATATAAAGAGTTTCCATGGTAACAGTCAAGTCAAAGGTCCATAGTGTATTAATATGATACAAAATCAATTCTTCTGCTATGGTCAATTTTAAGCTATAGGTTTGTTAATGAATTCAAGTAAACCTATATGAGTATACACGTACAAGGTAGTATACCATAGTAAATTGTATCACATATACAGTATCATGAAGCACAAAAGTGAGCAAAGCTAGTTAACATTATATTATATACCAGTCCACCAGGCCTGCTCCTGATTGACATACATAAAGGGGAAATTCTATTTTAAGTTGTACCTTGAACTTTCACAATCATGTTCAAATTCAAATATAGGAAAGTTCAAGATAAATGTGCAGTTTCATGACTATTAACATCTTTCAAAGATTTAATTCAGCATTTATAAATTATATAATTAGAGCATTGACAAAGTGTGCAGTGGTGAAATTCTGTTTTCAGTAACAGTGTCATCCCTGTTTGACCATGATCACAAGTACACTCATATTCAAACTCTTAACCAGATCCTGTCCCAAGGAATTTCTATACAGTTGTATCTATAGGTAAAAATAGACAGTTGTAAAGTTTCATCAAAATCTTTCAGAAATATATTGGTAGTTTAAAACACAGATTACGACAATGAAATACTATTTAAACAATGACCTTGACCTTTGACCAATCATGCAAATATTTATAAACTTCTAAAAGCATGATAAGCAAAAGATTGCAATTGAAGCAAATGTGCAAAAATCAATTATCATCATAAATGATAAATATGCATTCTGGCCCGTGAATTTTAAACCGTTCAAGATATCTTGATCAAACTTGAAGTATACTTGCATCACCCACAGAAGGTGTGAATTGCACTAGAATTAGGTCTCGTGCCCCACTTTATACAGAGTTATGGCCCTTTGTTTATTTTTAATACTGAAGTTTGTCCAGAGCATAAGTTCCATATTATTTCACCTATGTTGACCAATTAAGCTTACAATATTTATGTATCTTGGGAAGGCGGAATCTCTCACACTGAAGAAATTGGGTCTTGTGCCCCACTATATACAGAGTTATGGCCCTTGTTCACAAAAAATAATTTCTAGTTTAATTTTAATTTTGCTCTTATCATGAGTTATATATACACAGTATGTTTCTATCCCATCTTAAGGGGCAGATAACTCTGAAAATTAGATAATCTTATTTGTTCACACTGTTGCAATTAAATCTTTGTCTCCTAGAGCTATTGCCATTTTTGTAATTTTAATTCGTACCTTACAAATACATGTTTTTATGATTTAGTGTTATACAGGATTTCACAGTTGAAATTACGTTTTTGACGGACTGACATGTACATATTTTACTACAATATTTATGCATTAAGTCTACCGCATGTACAGCTTTTGCTGTAACTGTACATGCACAAGGGTCTGATCTATATATATAATGGGTATTGTAGTATATATAGTGACCACAGGGACCTGATAATCTGTTACAGCTATATGATTTTGACCTAAATGGAGGTGTTCAGAGTAATATTACAGGTTTGGGGTTTTTATATCAACTTTCGGTACAATTGCATCCCTAATATGATGGTATTCAAGAATCTGAACACCTCAGTTAATGTCCTAATATAGCTGTAACACATTCTCTGGTCCCTGTGATAGCGTGACTAGCGAGTCTGTTGAAGCCATCATAGCTACATTGTTGTCTATGATTTACTGTCAACATAACTATATTGAGACAATAAGTAGCTGATAGATTTGGTTGTACAATAATTACATGCTGTCTGGGGTTTTGTGTACACCAGTCACCTACACTGTAGCTCTCACACATTTCTATGTAATAAGCTGCAATATCTGTTACTGTAGTACACATACATATGTACCTAAGGACAGGTGACTGTAAAGCCGCTAATATATCACTGATCAATGACAAATTGACAGATCACACAGAGAAATATGGAAGAGATGCAATAATGCTTTCATTCAATGCAGTTATACACTATCATGTATATACATTTCAAGCGTTTACTTAATTTCCTCAACTAGATTTATCATTACATCACAAGCCTTTTTTCCCGTTTCAATAATACAACATTATAGCTATCAAAGCATTATCAACAACTTTTGCATACAGGAAGTACAGAACACACATATCTGAGATGTCACCCTGGAGGCATATCTGGATGAGCTTTGACAGATATATACATGTGGCTATAATGATCACTAGTCTACACACGTAATGTACAGGTCTGGTTTCACTCTGATCCTGGACTGCGCTCACAGCAGTCAAACTTACAGGTGAAACAATAAAATTATTACCTGGTACTTGATGACCATTTCTGGCTGGGGCAGAAACATAAAGATGGCGTATATACAATATCCTGTAAAACACATAAAGCTGTGAACTCCCTGTGTATGCCTCCTGCTACAATATTATTGTACGTGAACATTAAATCTCTGATCATGGTAACATAGCTGAAGCGTGAATTTCCTTACATATTTGTCAATCTGATATTATGCTGATCAAACAAATGAAATATTCAATTTCATTATGGCCTTGGTGTTCAGAAAACAGTAAAAAAAATATAGGGGCACACTTAAAATAATTATCTGTAATAAAATAATGATTTGTAATAAATAATGATTTGTAATAAATAATGATTTGTAATAAAATAATGATTTGTAATAAATAATGAATTGTAATAAAATAATGATTTGTAATAAATAATGAATTGTAATAAAATAATGATTTGTAATAAAATAATGATTTGTAATAAATAATGATTTGTAATAAAATAATGATTTGTAAGTAACTAAATCTGTCTTTTTTTTGAAAAAAATGAATGTATATAGTGTTGTTTTAAGCTGGGATAACAAGTTAATTAATTTTTAAGCTGTCTACTGGAGACACGTCCCCTGTAATTTTGTGTTGGAACGTTAACACATACAGAGTTAGTAGACACATCTTGTATCGTTGAACAAAACAAAAAACAAAAGATGGAATCTTAATTAAGTTCTAGATCTGTTTCTTTCTGATCAATATTGGAACGATTGACACTATAAACAAAGTATTGTAATCAATTTATAAGTCTCCTACAAACTGTGAAAAGCAATCCATTTAGTCTCCTTAGCAATCTCTTATTTGAAAAAGTTACAAACATCCTGTTATAAGGTATATAAAGAACAAGGACGGATCTCAGATTAGATGTTCAATATCCGACCCTAAAACTTCCTTAAGTATATAATATCCACTCTCTCATTTCCTCATATAGTATATATTTATGGTATAAATTTATTCAAATCTAAGAATAGTTCTTCACAGATTATTTTATTTCATGATCATATATTGAATCTGCATAGCACTAATTAATTATAAAACAGCAGTCCCATAGAAGTACGTATACACTCATACACGGTTTGTCAATTGAAGGGGACAGAATTAGGATCTAATAAATCCTCCAGAATTATGACGATGTGATTAACAGTGAACAAAGGGCCATAACTATGTATATAGTATCCTACATTGCAAAATGTAACAATTATACATTGTAGACAGAGTACATGAGATATGCCCTGAACAATGTGACACATGGACATATAAACATGTACCGTGTTCTATGGTAGTACAATTTGCATCAGTACATGGACATATATAGAGCTAATTAGCTTATAGGTAGCATACATATACCTATATATCCAGTACTGTATAAACCTATGTTTATACCAACTCATTTGGACCCTTTTGTTTATATCTGATCCCCAACATATCTACATACACACATATATATATATATATCTAACTAATACAACAATATATATATATACCAGACTATGTAGATCATATTTTAAACCAATATAGCTATAGGGTTACAATAGGTTAGAAGTTTATCTTAGCTAATTATCTTTCCTTTCCAGTAGTTAAAATATGTGTGAACATCAAGTTGAAACAAGAAATTGAATTGGCTGATACTTTTTTTAGAGGAGTGAGGTCACCATTAGTTACTGTCATCAGATGACATTTTATTTATATTAATGACAAATCGTGGAAGGATATATCACACATATTTTTAGTACAAAATGATGGATGATTGTCATGTATAAGAGGTATACACTTGTTTACTATACTTATACAGGCTGGTATTTACATATAGTGATACAAACTCTAAGCTATCTGTACTTAAATTCACAATGTAGTTTACATTTTAAGGAGACCTGGAGCCAGATCTTGAACAGTGTGATTTCTGTTTGATTTCTCGTCTTATTCAAACAATGTACGAATATCCTAAATAAAGGGAAATGTTAAATATCTTCTTAAGGTCAACCTTTAAGTGTTCTCTTCTGGAAATTGAAGCAATTTTTTTTCTCTAATTCGAAAGCATAAAAAGGGTATACTTGTACAAGTTTATATCTACTGATGAACTTGTACAAAATGTGTATGATATTACTTACATACTTGAATTACAAAACAAGCAACATCTAAAATTCTACATGTATTAAACAGTTCTGTGTCATTTAAGAATGTTTAAAATTCTAAAGAAGATACTAATGTAAAACTTAATAACAAATAATTTAAACACTTTCGGCAATACTTATAATACCGTTTGATTTGGTGGTACCTACAGGAACAAAAACCTGTAGGAACATGTTCACAGTAATTAGTGTTGTCCAGGAATAATTATCACCTCTACTGGGAGCATGAACTAATTGCCTTAAATGCCATTTTTTCTCTAAATAGGACTGTTTCAGTGTACCAAAGACAATATACTATATCTGTACAGCTAGTAAATGGTCATGTAGAGCTGATACTATTAACTATAAAGTGAAATAAAAGTCTAGTATGACCTACTTTTAAACAATTTACGATATTATCTTAATAATAACCCCTATCAAACATCATTTTTTATTGAAGTTTGACAGAAAACTGTTTGATCCCCCATTTAATATTTCCCAGCCATATACAAATGTAGTTTGTGTATATGAAAAAGAGGCAATGTGTTATTTGTCAACAGCTGCAATCTGTCACTTGTATATATATATATATATATATATACTCTGGCTGTCTGACAGTAATTCAAGAATTGGGGAGAAACAAAAAACAGTATACCATTCCATGTGCTTTCATTATAACCATTAAGTTCTGCCCTAATCAGACTAAGACCTAGACTGAAGTTTCTCTTTAATATGATATACGTCTGTAATAACGGAATAACAGGATGTAGACTATTATGTTATAAGGACACTCCTCAATTCTAGCTCCAGGAGATTGTCTCCACAGTATCTCAGAGTTATATACTCATGATCAAGGTCACAATCTGCCGGTCTAATTTCTGTAGATGATTTACACACACTTATCTTTAATCAAACTGTAAAACAACTTAGTAAAATATCCAAATTTTAACACTTGTTTCTCTGTGTTGATATGTTTAAAGCAGTGTTGACAAATAAGATCCTGCTCCAGACCATTCCGGTATTATAATTATGATGATTAAATTAATTTTTCTTTTTACAAATGCATGTATAAACTACAAAAAAAAAACAACACCACAGGACCTAAGAAATTATAAGCTTGTGTACACAACATTTTATGTTCATGAAACATATTCCTTGGCTTTAACCATAAAATCTAAAGTGATCAATCAGGTGTTTTTAATAATTAATTATCAGTGTGTCAATTATAGCTCATTATTTATTTAATACATACATTTTATCTTATGAGAAAAGTACCAGAATAATAGATTCTATCATTAAAGACAATCAGAAACCCCAAAACTCCAGGGTTAGACTATGTTATTAGCTGGAGCTGTATAAGGTCAGAATCATTCTGCTAAATCATGCACAATCTACATGTACACTGAGTCATGACCACCAAACATAACATCACATTATCATTGTTGAGCATCACATGCCAAATCTCTGGTCCCAATGCAGAACAAGTCAATGATCTATACTATCCCTGTCGGGTTATAGCAAATCTAACATTTTGTAGATGACATACCAATTTATATATAGTAAATATAAGTGTTTCCTAATCTGACTTACACATATACCACCCTGTAACAGTGCGTAACAATTATCGGGATTAGTCCACTTGAAAATGCTATTTTTGAACAGAAAAACAATACCTACTTCGGTGCCCTTATTCCATATCCTTCACAATGGAATGCCATATATATAGATAAATTGGTCTTTTTTATTATTTTCATTCTGCACTAGGAGTAAGCTCAATTCAATGACCTTGAAGTTTACTCAGATTATATCAATATATACATTTGACCTGAAAAGTAGGGGAAAAAACAGGGACTGTTTGTATGGCTTCATGAATAGCAAAATAATGATTTAGACACATGACTGTAAGGCAAGGAAGGAGGGAAGGGGGTGGGGTTTACATGTTGTTCAACAGAAAGAATTTACCACTCAATGGTACTTCCACTTTATAACCCTACCAAGTTCTGATGGCGTTCATATCAGCTATGAATGCCATATGACACAAATGCATGTTGACGTCATGAAATTATTATGGTGTCGTTATAACGTTGGATGCCACTGATTCTCCCTTCAGGATGGCTGTTCCATAGACAGGATATATCACAACCATGGCATAACAACAGCTATGAAGCCACACAAGAAATTTATTTCATAGTATCTTTGTATATACCCTTATATTAGAATATCACCTAAAGGGAACTGGTCAGTGGTACAAGAACTGTGATGCATTGTATATCGATACAACTGGTAGGTGACTTGGGGTTTAAATTTATATACCAAGGTAACCTGGTGAACAATGGAAAGATAGGGATTAAAACCAAAAGGGAATTTAAAGAAATTCATCCGAGCAGAAAGGAAGCAGTCAGAATCCCAGATCAATAAATCAGCAATCACAGATCATTCAACACAGCAAAATCAGGTATTTGACTGAGTAAACTCTGAATTGTGGATAGACATCGAGAGCTACCTACATGATTTTACTGCCAGTTTGTACATATTTTGCTCTTATTCCCATGTTCCTACAGTAATTATATAATTCAAAAGGCTGAATAATAAATATATGCAACAAATTTCTTGCACAATATTTGAATACACTAAATGAAGAAGGCTTGATTATAAATTTGACTTGATCAATATCATACCACAACTTAAGCTTGCATCAATAAGACATCATTCAATTGTGATGTAATAATTGAGTCTGTATAATATATGCTTATATTATAGACCCACTATCAAAAGTAATTATGTGACTCTAAGCTTCTCCAGGCATGTCTCAGATATTGAGCAGACAGGGCGTAATTCAATAGGGCCCTGACACTGATAAAAGTTGTTCTGGATTGTTGATACCTCCAGACTTACAGTATATATATATACAGATTGTATATACTGTATACATTATTATCTTAATTGGACCAATAAAATGTCATAAATAATTTGGTGTACAGAAATTATTCCATTAGCTTAGTGTTCTGTGTGTGCGTGGTTGCATGTGTGTTGTGATCATGAGTGTATGATGAGTAACTTTGAAGTAAATTTAAGTCATGGCAAAGAAATGGCTACATTTATATTTGTGTACAGACAATCATAAATGTCCATGTAATTTTCCAGATATCATCAAATCTGCCATTGTATATTTGTATTAATACACAAACATGGGGACTGGTATTTATAAGTTGTAGTGATATTATATATTTACTGTTTAAAAAAGTGTTCCATTAGTCAAGTGACTGAATATGATACCAAGAAGTAAAATAAAATGTGGTTTAGCCCTGGCATTTTTGGGGGCAGCTTTGATACCAAAATGAGGCTGACAGAACCATTGTGAACACTATATGAACTTTTAGTTTATAAATTCACATGTTGGCCTCACAGATTATCAAAAAGACACACATACTCAATTATATTAAGTTAAGCTAACACCAGAGGCAGGAAAACTGTTTATGGACTAATAATGGATGGCCAGAATGCTCAAGGCATAGAGATGGATATCTAGTTCTCCACATTGTCTACATATGTTATTACTGGACACAATTAAGTTGGCATGAAGTAATATTCTCATCATAAACCAGGAAGTTATGTACAAAACCTCTCACAGTTATTTGTTATGGTATATATATACATCTAGAAAATCTAGACCAAATTTGTTTATAATGTTAATAATAATACATTTATAAAAAACAAATTTAATCTAGATTTTTGGGTATGAGAAACATTAAATTATTTTTGTAGGAAATTTTCACTTTCATATACGAGTCCTTGAATATTTATTGCAAAAACTTCCATTACAAACAGATCATGATAAAAAATTCTCAAAATGAGGGTGAGTCCTACAGAAGAGATAGACTATATATGTGTTTATATGTTTTATTTCCATTTATATCTTCATGTTTTATATCTGTTCTATTATATTACTGGTATCAAGGAATTTGATTAGACTAATTTAAAATATAAGTCCATGCTGGTATTAAGTAAATAGCTTAATTTGTATCCAAGTGCAGAGTTGGAAATTTTAATCACGATTTTGCTGTATGAATATATTCAAATGAAAATAAATTAAGCTTTTCAAATGGGGCTTGTTTATAAATTTTAAACTTTTGATGATACCACAGACTAATTCTGTGATGTCATACATACAAACATATACTTGATTTGACAAAAACATGTTTACCTGTTACAATATTCCTCTTATTACATGTCTTTTAATTCATGTTGCTTAGGATGACATGCATAACATGCCAGCTTATCATGACTCAGATCTGCTTTATAACAGAATCTTTAGGTGTTACATTATAATATCAATAGTTTGAAATTTCACCAACAATTAGGAATGTAAAATCATTAATTAGGAACACGTACACATTTGTTTAGCCAATTGTTTAGATGTCAATCTTCCATCATATCTAAATGTTCATGTACAGGTAGATATATTTAGAAGACACCTGTCATAACTTCTTACCTGTATTAAAAACACTGCTACAGTTACCACAAGCATTGTATTTTGATGGACGATCTCGTGAGATAAATGCAGACAGAAGTATAATCCGTTGATCAGTTCAACCGATCCATCCTCATATATAATTATTTCTCGAAATTATAAACACTGTCAAGATTGAAACGAAGCTGTACGAATCTTGTACCAGATGGTAAAAACATGTCCCTAACGTTCAACTTGAGTTTGTTGGCGCGACTTGAAGCTGAACAAGTCGCACTGACTGTATCGTTGACTCTTAAACATATCAAAACCACAAAAACCGATGTTTACGTTAATCGGTAAGCTCTTCCAGTTTGCCCGTGTTAGTCAGCAAGCATACGAACACCCACTGTTTTTTTTTGGCGACACGATCTGACCTCACCCACCTGCGAGTTAATTAACAGGAAGTGACGTCAAATCATGAGAGGAGATTCCTTCTTTGACTTGGTGCTCTGAGGGAATCCCCGGTTATAACCTTTTCATAAGCGGAAAACATCTAATTCTTTTGACAAAATATGTATTTTTAACAATATTCATACAATAAGAGATACATTTTGTGAGAGTTAAAAGAACACATTTGGTATAAATAAGACAGGTGGTACGGAAAACGAAGAAAAGAAATCTTCAATTTTAGAGGTACGAATGACCACTCAAGTAAATATGTTTACAAACAACCGTTTCCATGCTCAAGGGTCATGCACTGCAGTGTTATTAACTATGTCTAGACATATTATGCCGTGGCTCTAGTTGATGCATTTTCATTTGTGTAAGTAACATGTATTAATTAAAACTTCTACGGCAAACAACGGAGTTGTTGACAGCAGAGACGTATAATACGTCTCTGTTGACAGTGTTTATCATTTCGAGAAATACTTATATGTGAGGATGGATTGGTTAAACTGATTACTGTTTTGTTACAAACACGACTCTAAATGAAAATGCTTGTATCTTGTATATAAAAAAAATAATTACTTATTATTATGAAGTCTTCCTTGGTGAGTGTGTGACTGTATTGATTTGTATAAATATTCATTCTTCCCTTGAACTATTGTTAACTGGAATTCGCTACCATCATCCCTAGCTAGCACAGGAGCCAAACCTGAACTCTTTCAGGTCTGCCCTGGCTAGTTTCAACCTTCCATAAATTGTTTTCTTGTTTTAGTAAAAATTAACAAAAATAATTGTTTTTAACATTTTTAATGCCACCTCCCAGGATCAAGTGCACTCAAACCTTTGAGTCTGATCCTTGTAAAGGAAGAAGAAGACTGCTGCACCGAGGTCACGGTGAACAGGTGCATGCACACTATTATAAATTAGCGCCTAATGTGCCTAATCTTATTCCGTGGTGTAACACAATAATATATTTATATTGATGTGTATATTTACCATGTATATATATGCATGTACTGCTATTATATAGTATATACTGTACATATGTTAGCGTGTCCAGCATCTGTGACTTGTCTAACGTTATAGCCACAAGGACCTGCATATGGAATGCAAATACAAATAACATGTATGTGAAAATATAGAACGAATATTCATACCCTGCTTTCTCTCCGCTCTGTCGACGACCATCTATCAGAAATTGTCCGTCCGTCGTCCAGAGCTACGTACGTTATCACAGCTAGCTAGTGAAAATAGTCTTCCCAGAATAACCATATCACATGCAGTATTGTAGAGTCTGTGTCGAAATATAAACATTGTACATGTCTTTCGTTGAATATATTTTGTTAACTGTAGGAGAATGTTTTGATGAAGTTTTATGAGATTGAGAAAAAGTTAAGGTTTTGCATCCGACAGGACAGCTCTGGATTTTATAATTAGCTTAACCTATCTGTAATAATTGATCTATGATACTTAATAATATCATTATCTTCATGTATCATTCTCTTTCCTAAACTGTTTCACACTAAGAAATAAGAAACCATTGGAACATCCTTTGTGAACAGTTAATTATAATTTGTACATGTATTCTGATAGTGAATATATGGTTTGTTTTATTTTTATTCAGTTTCATGATGATGAAGTGCACAGAAAGAGAAATTCACTGAAGGAAAGCTGCTGACTCTTACTAAAATTTACCTTCAACTGATAACTGAAAACATGGTTAGTAGCTATTGCCCAATATTGAATAGTCAGCACTGATGACAACACACAGGAAGATATATAACTTTCACACAAGTATTACTGTACATGTGTATACTGTGGGTTTATTCCATCCTCCCCTTAATATTTACCCTCTCCCTCCCCTCATATTATTTTGTCATTTTTATTCCTGAACAGGAGAGCAGATTTAACAAATTGGGAGGGGAGTAATATACAGTCAATAGTACAGAAAAGTATATATTGGTATCTTAATTAATTACAGTAAGCAGTGCTTGTAAAAGAAGGAGATGAATTATTATTTTTGTAGGAAATATAACATGGTCTTGCTCTTTTTTGTGTTATATCTCTCCTCACTTTGTATTTAAATTGGTGAATTAATTGATATTTTAGACTAAAGTTTCTAAATTAATTGATGTATATTAGTGACAATTTGGTTAATGTATCTTTGATGTAAGAAATTAATATGTTTGACTGTTTTAGGGAAATGAATCCAGTTTGCAAAATGTTTTGAGCAAGGAAGAAATCGAGGATCTGTTAGCCTCTACTCCATGTAAGCAGCTTGACTACACATCTCAAATAACTCAACTAAATTTCAAGTCAGATTTTAACCCTTTCACCACTGTAGACCATAATGTACTCATCCATATCAATACATGGTGGAGTCTACTAAAGTAACATAGGGTTGAAAGGGTTAACTCTAACCAATTGAGCCGTCACTAGTACCAGTACAAATTACACTTGTGATACTATGGCTTGTATTTAGACTCCTACATTCATGTTTTTACATTTTGCTTGTCCTGTTTTTCAAATGCTCAGCAAACTTAGCAAGATGATCTACAAATGACTATAGCCTTATAAGATGAAGCTATTCTTGGTAGAAACTTACATGGCTTTTTAAGATGCAAGTAGGTAAGTGATGGAGCATCAACACCAAGGATTCCATAAATGTAGGTTGCATTAGTTAACATAAGTTTTGGATGGCTAGGCCACAGTACATCCACTGACCACTACCCACAGGACAATGGATCTCCTTGCCCAATAATTGTATTGGTGTACCAATACCTTTATTTATTTCTACAATGCATTTTAAAATAGAAATGCATTGCCACAATGTAAATGTAATCCTATAATTGCAGTTACACTGTTAGTGTATATCTAATTTTTGAACTCCCTTCGTAGGCACAAAGTGCCTGTAAGATTAATTATACCAGGGCGAGGTATTCATTTTTTGTCTGTCCACGCTCTAGGTCACAGGTCTGTTGATAACCTCAAATGACATATTTTCATAAACAATGATGCCTAGGGTCATGGACTCTAACCATTAAGGGCACTCATCAGTTAAGGTTGTTCAGATGACAAAATGCTATGTGATTGCTATATATAGTCTCTTGACTGCATGAGACCTACAATGTACATTTCCAGAATACATCATATAATCATTTACCAGATATTTTGCTAACATCGTTAGATATCAGCTGAGAGATACAAGCCCAAAGTCTTGGGCCACAATTTTTTGTTTTCATTTCAATAAAGGGTGTACATAAATCAGTTATCAGAGACAGATATAATTGTCATATCTGTCTTATACCTTGTCTTAGCTAGAACACTGAAAAGTCAGCAAGGGCCCTAGCTGCCATGTGCCCGACTGTAACTCTTCCAAATGACCCATTTTAAGCAACAGCAGCTTTGATCTAAGAAACTTGTAAAACCTCTTTTGAACATCTTCAGTATATCACCATATATTGTCTTGGTCTGTTTTTAGTAACATTGACTTTGACCTTAGGAACTTTTAAACCCCTATTGCAGGTGTACATATCACAGCTTATTATCGAACATGACAGACAGACAGACATCTGTGGGATTTCATTATCATTGTACAATCATCCTTTTTTTAATGATAATTGATCATATTTATAAGGCACAAATTCATTGATGATAATTGTCCAATCTTTTTCAGTCACAGAAAGTCAGCTGAGGAAGTTGATGAAGCGATATAAAGACATGGACCCTGATGGTACAGACGGTATATCGTATGATGACATGTTGACTATGGTGGAGTTTGCAGGCAGTGACTTAGCACCACCAATAATTGCCAGTTTACTTGACAGGCGGTCTCTCAAAATTTACCCCAAAACCTTTCTTCGTCTTTGTGCCTTACTCAGTGATCGGGTTAAACCAGCAGAGAAAAAGAAATGTATGTTTTTCACATCATTATTTGGCAGACAAAGTTTGGCTAGGTATAATATAGTTATCTCCCCTTGACTGTAGAGTACTACATGTATAACCTGGTACATTGTATTACATCCTTTATATGTTTGGTGTTGGCACATTTAAGTTATCAAAATAAATAACAGCTGATTTAAAGTTGAACAAAATTGATTGAACTATTAGCCCTTGTTGAATGATAATGTTTGGAAGCATGGTAAGTTAGGTTTAAACGTGAATTTAGATTAGTCAAATACCTCCACAGTAACTTGTGTATTTCTTTCCAGGAATTAATAACTTGGAGTTAAATGAAATTTGCTGTATTTAAATTAAGACAGTTTTATAGTTATTCTTGATCTATCTATATTTGAAATGTATTCCAATGTCATTATTTTTAAAATTATATTTTCTGCTATTTTACAGTCATCTTTGACCTATTCAACATCTACAGTAGTGATGCTTTAACCCACGATGAGATTTTCCGGCTCTACAAATTATTTTACTCTGTTGCTATCTCTGATGATCACATTCTGGCCTTGACATTCAAAGCTCTAAGTCACCCTGACCTTGAAACCAAAGGTCAAATTACATTCCCAGAATTTGAAAAGGTAAGAAGTCGATAAATCTTAGTCATAGAGGAAATAAAACGATAGTGCAAGACTCAAATAAATATTCCAAAATTCACTGTATAACTGATATAATTATTTACATAGCTATTTATATAACTGATATAATTTTATTTACATGAATAGCTATAAGCTAATACATGTACAACTATTTATATAACTGATATAATTTTATTTACATAGCTAGTACATACAACTATTAATTCATACCTGTACAACTGATACTTTTAGTTCATCTTGTACAAAGTGCTGGCGAGCTTATGGTTTAGTGTCATGTCTATTGTGTGCCTGTCCATCTGTTTTTAATGACTTCTTGTTGAATGCCAAAAACCCAAGGGTCATGATATCTGATCATATTAGGTACCTGGAATGGTTTGTTATGAATGTTCCTTATAAAAATGACCTTGACTTACTTTCAATGTCATATATAGGGTGTCCAATATGTTGAACAATTTAAACAATATTATCTGAAGAACTATTAAATCTAGATCCAATTGATACGTTGATACAATATGTAGACCAGCTGATATATTAATAATTTTCTGTTATAATGTGTTTAGATCAAAAGTCAACTTTGAGTACTGGTTGGGGTCAAATGTCAACATGCAATATAATGAGTAAAAAGCTTTTAAAATCTAATGAAGTTCAATAAGGCTTTTTTGTTTTAGTTTCTGATTTAATTTCTCACATTGACTTTTTCTAATTCTATTCACTTAATTTAGCATTGACATCTTACCAATCTTTGACTAATTCAGCTTTTTTTGTTTTGCAGATGGTTGGTGACCAGGAAGTTGTAGACAGAATGACAGTTGACTTCTTCTGAATAAAAGAAATTTCTTGATCTCATTGTGAAGGAGCACTGTCAATGATGATAGACATACGCTTTCCAAGTGTGGAAGCCAGGGAATATGAGGGGAAATTTTCTAGTGATGTGGTATAACTATGGGACTTGCTTACTAATTCAGCAACATCAAGCATGGTCAGTGGCTTGATGGGTGCCCGCCTGCATGTCATGTTTGGTGGCAGCATGATGACCTAATGAGTATCATGTACACCAGTTCTGAGTGGCTGGGGAAGGTGCATTGGTTACCCAGGGACAACTCATGGGATTCCCCAGGCAAAGTCTTGGGACAAGACTCCTCAGAGGGGGAATGTTGTAACAGCCAAAGAAAATGAGGGGAAAATACTGCCTTACTGTTTAACTCTGGGACTCTCACTAGCTCAGCAATTAATGTTAAGCATTGCCTGTCCTATCCTTTGGAAAGTAACAGAAGAAATACACTGGTACATGTACATTTTAAGGCTCAAGTAATAGCACGGAATTAGATTAGCCAAGTCCGTGGTAAAATTATATACCAGTGTAATGAAAATGACTGGTATAAAAATGAACAGGCTGTTATGGTCTCAGCAATGATTGTACATGTAATTTGTGAAAGTTTAAAAATGTATATGTTTTGTATACAATTTGTTGCATATAAATTGTCAAATATAGAATATTTTTTTCTTATTTTTAATTGACACTCTTGTCATATTAATTCAATGGTTATTTTATATTACTGTGGATTATTTATGTGTGTGTGATATTTATTTTGGTTTAAAGTCGCCTTAATCGTTAAGTTTAAGAATTAAGTTCATGAATCTTGAGAGCATTTATTCACACACAACGTTGCAAGACATTCATTTTGAGTGAAACACAAGTTTATGTCCTCATGAATACATGAAATGTCTGTTAACAAAGTGCACAAGGATTATAACTTATCTATGATTACCAAAGGGGCATGGCACATATACTGGTTAGATCCCCACAACATTGTTTTTGTGTATTAAGGGTAATACTCCTCAGAAAAGTTATCTGTGCAAATTTTGTCTATAAATAATTAATCTGTAGTTTTCATTTAAGTAGCTGCAAGTGTTAATTATGTACCAATGATAAGAGAAATGTTTCTCACTTCCAATGAGTGTTTGATGTTTGTTTGGGGTTTAAGCTCCTCACAACACCTAAGGTCATATGAATATGGATTGAGGGTTCAAATGACAAATTAATGTCCAATTATTTGGCATGTTGTGACATAATGGCTTGGATACACATATTCAGACCATGTAGTGGAGATATATACAAGCCATGCCCTTGTAATGGTACCTGTGGATATGTTCCTTTTGATACATGATTAGTTACTCCCTAATATTTCTGCGTATTAAGGCCCCATATATTAGCACCTATGAGTTAAGACCATAAATTATTAGAGTTCTTTATTTTGTCTTCTCTCTATTTTAAAATTATACATCTAAACCATTCATGGGGGTATTGAAAAAGAACATTAACAACAAAACAAGTCAACATCTTTTTTAAATCAGTTTTTATTAATTTTTTATTTAAAAGACAAATATGTAGTAATAAATCTGATACATCAGATATGTGAGGTTTCATAGTAACAATTAACAGTCATATTGAAAAATTCAACTTTCATTTATTATTCAGGGATATCTGAAATCACAACCAGAACTTCTCACAAACATTTTAAATCAGTACATGCAAAAAATTGTAAATGCATGTTCCTATGATATCCTAATGCATACATATGAAAGTAAATATGAATGTGTGTAGACAAACAAATCTTAATCAACTTTAGTTTTCATATTCACTTTGGCATTTTCGAAATGTATGTATGCATTTTCAAAACATAATGAAACAAGCTTAAATAATACATATTCCCTAATGGAATGAGCATCTATTCTGATATTATAAAAGCATAACTTATAAAGGCATATCATTTCAGACATGTCATGATTTTACCACAGTTGTTCAGAAACCATCTATATGAGAACACCCGGGGTGAATACGGGTAATTAATTAGATGCCATTTAAATTTTGGTCATCAGAGATCAAACTTATACCTAACCTCTAGGGTCACCAGGGGTCAAATTTAATTAAAATATGATGTTGTAATATCCTGTCATACAATTTTAGGATAGTGTAATGAATTATCAGTATTTTTTATCTGAATAAACATAAATTGTGTTTAAGCTTAGGTCCTATGAATCAAAACATAAGCCTAACCTTGGGTCAGCAGGGGGCACACATGCCTCATCAGGGGTCATGCAGTTGAGATAAGAAATAAGCCTAAGTTGAAGTCGGTTGAGGTCAAATATGTGCCTAACCTGAAGTTAGCTGAGGTCAAACATACACCTAACCTGAAGTTAGCTGAGGTCAAACATACACCTAACCTTGGGTGAGCTGAGGTCAAACATACACCTAACTGGGGTTAACTGAGGTCAAACATACATACCTACCGGTAATCTTGGGTTTAGTTTGGTTTTATTGGTATATAGCATCCCAACAGCTAACATTATTTATTTGAAGGGCGTAACCTGGGGTCAGCAGGGGTCAAACAAATGCCTAACTTAGGGTACATATTCCTAACCTTTGGATGCCAAGGATCAAACATACACCTAACCAAGGGTCACCAGGTATATACAGATAAAACCCAATCTGGGGTCATTTTAAGGGATCTACCAATTATAATTTTACTAAGATTTTAATGCTAATAAAGTGTATATTTTAAGACATCACGTAATCTGTCTAAACCAAACCCTGAATGTGCAATAGCCTGAGACATTCAGGTAGATCCAACTTTATACTCCTGTTTTATCTGAACAAAAGATTCAGTGTAGACAAGGTTCATCACACATTACATCATACCAAAATAAAATACAAACAGACCAGTCACCCTCTCACAATAATCAATATTATATACACTACATATATTATAGAATACTGAAATATCAAAATGTATATACATATACATAAAATAATTAAAATGACTAGAGATATACATAAAAGCACCTACTTTAAATTAGAATCATCACTTAATGCACTATCAATTTTATCTGATAAGCAAAATTTGACTTTGGGAAGCACATGATCTCTTATACAACTTTTTGTATACATCAGTTGACACTCTGACATATTAATAAAATGATAATGACCTATTCTACAACTGAAGTAGGTACAGATACCAACAATATTGTCATCACTTTATCATTCAATTTTTGTTTTCTATGTATCTAGCCTCTGCTTTTAAAAATCAACTTTCTTTTTTTGATAAAAAAGGGCTAGTCAAAATCTTACCAAAGTATGTTATATACATATTGAATTAACATTTAGAAAAGAAATTAAACAATAAAAGTTATGGACTATCACATTCTTTTACCAATGTAACAATATTTATGATGGCGATAAAACGACCCAAATACAGTAGTACAATATTATATTATGTACATATGGAATGAATTTTTGAAAAAAAAAAAAAAAAGTTTGTTTTTTAAAGCTTTTTGTTACTGGCCCTTAAACTATCACTCATGAAATGATGTATCACATGATCATCATAAATTTAAAATCCATAAATATTATAGATTTTTTTTAATGTCAATATAATAACGTGCAACTAACAATAGCGAATGTGTGAATATCAATGAATAAAATGTAAATATAAAATATATGAAAATTTCATTATTGAATATGTGAATTTTAATATACATGTAATTATTCTAGGGCTTTTATAGCCCCATGGACTTGTATAATACAAAAGTACTACAAACAAAGTATGTAGCCACTTGTTCCTAACTCATTAAACATATATATAATTCATAACAGATACTGTATTAGGGATATCAGTGAATGTTTAGTGACTTACATGGACTGGTAATATCGATAAATCTAAAGGTAAATGTTGAACGCTTTCATAATGATAATTTTATGAAAATAAAAAAAGGAGCTTTACTTATTAAAATAAAAAGTCAGAAATAATAAAGGTGTTTGTACATAAAAAAACACTTTGTATCTTAATAAGAGACATTACAAACACATTGCCGAGACATTATATAAACAGATCACTCAGACCATGCTGCATCGGTAAATAATACAGAAGTAATTCAAATAATATTTCAGTAGTGCAATAAATTTTTCTATTTATATTCAAGTTTTAATTGTTATAAAGATATAAGTACAATAAATATCAATTATAAAATTAAACATGTCCTACCCCATTTAAAGACAAACCAATGTAATGATCATTTATGTACAGCAGCATCATTTAAATAATCAGCTGATCGGCAATATCCAAGTATTTACATGTATCCTTAGGATAAACAGTCATGTCTTTTTAAGTAATTTCAAGACAAGAAAGCAGCAATTCCATTACAGAAAACTGATACATTGTAAAATAGGAATCAACACTTCATCTGGAGACGGTAAACATGACAAGAAAGGCTTTCAACCATAACACCACAATTGCTGACAGATATTCTGAAACATTACAGCATCACACATAAGAGCTACCGGGTATGGTTGTTGCACATACAATGTATGTACACCTGTAAAATAACGTATTTCTTTTACAGAATAAACCTTGACTTAAGGCTGTGATTACAAGGTGCTATTATAAGATTGGAAACAACTATTTGTAAGGCAAGCAAGAACAACAGCAATATTAACCTGTCCAATTTATATCTTGATAGACAGAATTGTACAATAAAATCTTGTGAATTATAATGACACGAGTAATACAGCAAAATTTTGGCAATAAAAAAGGTGTTGTGTACTACGAAGTCATAATGACGAAACGTTTGGCAAAACCAACACAAAATGGATGTCTGAATTGTATATGATTTCCTTTATGTTACAGTTGTGCATTTTTATTGAATCATAACTGACACATGACATACTAAATCGTGAACTCATACACACTATTTGTTTATGTATTATGTTTAAAAAAATTGGCTAAAAATTGTCAAAGATGCACCAAAATGGAAAACATTTATATACATGTATATGTATTCATTATAACATTAGGATTAGTACAGGAACATACACACACACAAATATTTTGAAACGTGTATTCCTGCAAGTTTTTAATTTCAGATCACAGACTCATCTTTTCAGATACTTAATTTATGGTCACCATTTTAACAGTACAAGGGTAAAAAAACTAACTTTTTTTGGCATGGTTTGAAGATCAGGAAATGGTAGCAGCTTTATTTTGTCTCATTTATTAAAAATCTAAAGCACAATATTCATGCACCCCATGGCAGTTCAACAATAATGCTAATACTAGTTTTGAGCAATTGGACATGGATTATCTCCCTTCACAACCGTGATCTTTCCTGACTTTGGAGGCGTTCCAGTTTTTGGAGATTGTCTTTGGCTATCGTGTGACTTGGATCCATGGACAGAACTCGCAAGTAGTGATGTTTAGCTTCTTTGTGGTGGCCCTGTATTAGAAAAGTTACCAAAACGATATTCACAAAATCTATATGGAGCATATGATAAACAGAATCTCAACTATGTTCATTTTCAAACACCCCTGAGAATTTCGTCATAATTATACTTATAAATTTCATCTCATTACTATGATACAGTTCACAGCCTTCTTTAACCTACGGATTCAGCATTTAAGTATGAGTATTATCATTTAAGTATGAGTATTATCATTTAAGTATGAGTTATATCGTTTAAAGATGTGAAATGATGCTGTGTATGGTTAATGTAATGAATGTGGATATAATTAAGCCACATTTTATTCCCAACTCAAGCTACATATAAAGCATGAACACTTCCTAATTTCTCTACCAGAAAAAACAAATTCAAGAAGGACATCGAAACTCACCTCTTCATGTCTGCATTTTAGACTATTTCAACAGACGTCATGTAAATACCACCCTTTCTTTATTCATTTATGTGCACATTGCGATGATTATCTTGCTTAATGGATAATGGTGATTGTAAGCCATTTTTTTCCACACTTATAACTAGTACTATTATCCATATGTTGTAAAGCACTTTAGAGTAATTTTACAAATCATATAGGGTGCGATATAAAAGTTGCATGTATATTATTATTATTATTAATTGCAGAATACACTCACCAGTATATGATGTAGGGCTCCTAAGTTGAGGTGCACACTTGGATTATCTCCTCCTAGTCTTAATGCTTCACTGAAACTCTACAACCAAATAAAATACATTAGAACATTTCCCTATAGTCCTGCACGAAATAAGCATTATACCACTACTGGGAAGAAATAAACCAGTTGCAGTGATATAGGGGTAATACACAGAATTTCCTTAAGGTAGAGAGTCCTAGCACTTTGTTTTAGTTCCAACGAAAAAGATTTCCATTTTTTTTTTTTTTATATAATTGACTGTTGCAAATTATAAATAAGTTATAAGCAAAAACAATTGTTATATCTTTATTTAAAAGAAGAACATCTCAGCACCCTCAGTTACAAAGCATTTAAGGAGCTTATCTGTAACTTTACTGGTCTCAATATTTGTTACTGTTAATATATGTCTGCACCTTAATAGAAATAATTTCAAATTGTTTTAATTCTTAATAAAGCCTTGAAAGCTATAGATGTGTTTATGTGGTATAACCAAAGTAACACTTTCACAGGAAAGTAACTTTTCTTTGTCTGCATTACATTAGAAAAGTGTATGTTATTCATACTCATGGTATATTGTGAAAGCAAACTGGTTAAATCCATATTTAATATTTCACTCATAGTTAATGGTTATTTGTTATCTGAATATAAGTATTTCACAATATTTGCAGTTTTCAATTTCTATATTATCAGCACAATCAACCTTCCCGAAACTGAAGATGGTCTTGTGATATGTGAGGAGAGAGGGAGAGCATTGAAATAACATTTCCCATATTTAGTTTATAGGCAGCTATCAGCATAATGACTGCAATTTCTTATGGTAGTGTTTATATACGTTTGATTGTTCTTGTCACAATATTTCTGTTTTTCCCCCTCCAATTCCCCCATATAACTTTGAATCTATAAAAGATACCATATGGAAAAGTCTCAGTTAAGCAACTAAATTGAGTATATGTGGAAAACCTTTGGTAAGTAATCAATTGAAAATTGAACATTAAATCTATTATCTCTGAAGCACTATGGGTAATAAAGGATCTAAAGTAAGTTTTATTATGACAGGTGCTTTTGTCTATTGTTGATTCTATTTGTCACCTAATTCTGGTTTGCTAATTCCACAGTTAATATATTTTACAATTGTTGGTCAATTTTTTTTTTTTTAAATCCTGAAAATACCCGGTATCAAACTGGAAAAGTAGCATCAAAGGTAGCTTGGTGTTTATAATGCCGATTAGGCCTAATTAACAATTGATTTATTGGAGTGAACAGGCCCATGAAGGTCTCCCTCCGTGCCGCTTGGAAGGAGTGGATGATGGACGAATCCTGCAGATTACATTGTTCATTTAGAGCAAATGTGACTAAGAAACAAGTATGAAACACTGCAGTGTATATTGCCTACATTGACAGCTTGAGAATACTGCTGGATGTCTTTGTTATGATCACCATGTTGCAGGAAGAGGTCCACCAGGGCCAGTCTGTCATTGGTCCGCTGGGCTACTGTGATAGCATGGTCAAGGTAGGGCAATGCCTGTAAATAACAATCCTTAATGTATAGATATTTCTCCCACACCTGACAGATTTATCTCCCGTTTTGCCGGTGCTAGATTTATCTGTCTCCGCCCTAGGGTTGAGACGGGGGGGGGGGGGGGGGGGGGGATTCCCCTATTCATAACAATGGCATGACGTCACTTCAACAATCCAATGACGTCACGTCAACAATCCATCAACAAATTGCCTGTATGTGTTTTGGGTCCATGTTTACCTTTATTTCACATTAAAATACTGTTAGATATTGGAGAAAAATAATCAATCGCTACTGGTTGTGTAAGATAGAGAAATCTCAACCCTCGGGTTGAGATTTCTCTATCTTACACATCCAGTAGCGATAGATTCTATTAATCAACTCCAACCCAATAAACATTGACACGTATCTACCACAGCATTACTGTCAATCAGTTTGTATGTATGTAACTGGCTTTATTTTGCAAACTATACCTGTATAGGTCTTTTTGGAAGCGTTGAATTTCCTAATAGAGAGGTCACTTTATCTACCCTGCTATATCAATACTGATGGTAATTATCTATTGATGATTTAAATGAGTGGCCTCACAAACTAACATGAAAGTAAATGTCAGTCCCAAGTATAGATATTTACCTGGTAACAGTTTCCCATTGAATACCATATATACTTCATGAGTACATAAGAGAATGCCAATACTGTTCACAAGTGCAAAGCACGAGTGAAAATATCATATGTCGTATGAGTGCCATGTGATTGGCAAAGAATTGTCTCAATAACAACAGATGCTATTCTTGCAGTTCTAGCAAACTTATTTAACTTTTGTCCTTTAAGTTTCAGGATGAATGTTTAACTGTATATTTTAAGAACATCTAACTGCTCTATTGATCCTTTGCCTGTAACCTGGAGCGATGATATGTATGAAATACACTGAATCATTATGCTTGAAACATGTAACCAAGCAACAATTTATTTCCTAATTGTCCTCTGGTCTTACGATACTTTTGAAGATATGTGACGAAATTCATGTTAAAACTTATTAACTGGCCTATGCCCTAAGGTAGATACCATGATCTTAGTGCACTATGACCTATCATCTGGGCTGATGACCTTGACCTACACATGTTACACAGGGAAGAGGCCCAATGACCTGCTAAACAGGTGTGACCATGGCCTTTACAATGCCCACTGACGTACCTCTTTATGCCTGGCCTGCTGTCCGAGGATCTTGGACATCTGAGTGAGGATCTCTATACTGTTTGGTGATAGGCGTATAGCCTGGTGTAGAGCAGCCTCTGATTTCTCAAACTTCAAGTTCTTTGCCAGCACCTGAGACTGTAAAACAGATGAAACATTTGTATCTAGTGTAATATTAGATAGCAGGTAACATGATGTCAGCTATATGATATAACAAGGAAGGAAATCAGCTAATCAAGCTAACATTTAAATAGTCCAATGGTTGAAGTTACCCCGGTAATAGCAAAAATGATTTGTCTTCTCTGGCACAATTAGCCCCTGTGGTTAGTAGGCCTCTGTCAGGGAACATAAATGTAGTGTAGTCATTCTTTAAACGCTAAGTTTACTATTAAAGGAAAGAAATGAGTTGATCAAGCAAACATCACATTATCTTTATAGAATTTAAAGTTTGATACTTCTCCTTACATAATGGAAGAGGAGATCTGTATTGTTAGGGCTGTCCTTCAGGACATCCTCATACAAATGAATCGCCTCACTGCTACGCCCCATCTCAAAGTACACCACACCAAGCAAGTCCAGTGTAGAATCTTCCTTTTTCATTTTCAGGGCACTACAACACACACAAATTACAGATTTAGATAGGTAAACTGTAAACTCGCATCCAATACTGTAACACAATTGAATATTATTGGTAGGGATTAAACTTTCAAGTTTTGCTCCTGAAATAAATGTGCGTGTATACATGTGTAGAGTAATGTCCCTCTTCCATGATCTAATAAGTTATTATATATCTTACTGCTATTATGATTTACTCATCGAGGCTCTGAAAATACAATGTATACTGTTTCTAAAGTATAATGGTTCACCTGTTGTATAATTAGTGTCTGACCTTTTAGTGGAGGCTCTGAAGATGTTCAGTTTTTTACACACATCCAAGATATAATTAATTTGGTGTAAAACTTACCAGTTGAGGCTCTGAAGATATAGAGTTTCTAAGACTAAGTGCTACATCTACTATTGAGACAAACTTGTTGATTGAGACTATAGAGGAATAGTTTTTGTACACTTACTACTGTAACAGACTTACTGTTTTAGGCTGTGTTCTGCCTGTGAAAGCTTGCCCTGGTTCTTTAGACATCTGGCAGTATCCACAATTGATATCGTGTGGCCTGGGTCCACCTCAAGGGCTCGTTGATAAAACTCTAGTGCCTTTTTCTCCTCTCCTGTGTAGTAAAAATACTCACATAACTTTATCATTTTCTAAACACTATGGGGCATTGGGAACCATTTGTTTAACTTTATGATCTTGCAACCTTGGACTTTGGATTTCAATGTGGATATTATCAAACAGCATTGAAAGCAATTTCTTTGATATGAGACCTTCTGTTTTTAGCCTGGCAGGGAAAAAGTGATAATTCAAAAATCTTTTAACTAAGAGACCTTCAACCTTGATTATGACCTTCAATCGTAAATCACATTCTTCTTTTTTGTCTTTGGTGAAGAAATGACCTTAGATGTTCATTGCAAGGACCACAACAACAAATGGTGAACCAATAAAGTAAGCTACCACATAGAAAAGGTTAAAATTTAGAAACAATTTTATTCACTGAGCAAATTTCATTCAGATTAAATAATACATCATCACTTGCCTCTACGATGCAGAAAGGTACCATAGTTATGGTAGGCTTGAGCAGACGCTGGGTTGTAGGCCATTGCTGACAGGAAGAGTCGGTCAGCCTCGGTCCAGTTCTTGGTTTCTACCATCATTCCAGCAAGTGCTATAAAGGCTTCCTCATAGCTAGGGTCAATCTCCAGAGCTCTTTGTAGGAGGCTGATACCAAGCTTTTTCTCCCCTCTATTGCTGTAAATCGACCAGGAAAAACTAGGTGATATGTACAGGTGGGTTTTTTTCTGTACTGTGTCATTTATTCTATTAACAGCGAAAAAATTCTTGACCTTAGGGGGGCCACACCCTCCTTTTATACAAAGTTTAGTTTTTCCCCCCTTAGCATGATTCAGACTACATTTGGTTAAAACCCTTTATTTGTACAGAAGGAGAAACATTTTCCTCCATTTCCCCTAATGGGCCTTATCCCTCTGCACTCAGGGAGGCCAAATACTCTGTTTATACAAAATTGAATCGTTTTCAGCAAAAGATGATCTAGAACAATTATTAGTTTGGATCAAATTCCTTCATTGGTACAAAAGGAGAAGATCCTTTTAATTTTTCCTCTATTTCCCCTGTTGGACCCCACCCTTCTGCCCAAAGGGGGGCCTAGGCCTCAGTTTATACAAAATTGAGTATTTTTACCCTAAGCATGCTTCAGACTACATTTGGTTTAAATCCCTTCATTTGTACATAGGAGATATATTTGCCACTATTTCCCCTATTGAGCCCCACCCCTCTGCGCCCAGGGGGGCCACACCCTAGGTTTATACCAAATTGAGACCCCTTTGTCCGAAAATGCTCTAGAACAAATTTGGTCAAAATCCCTTAATGGTTGAGAAGGAGAAGAGTTTTGAAGATTTACCTTTTTTCCCCCTATTTGGCACCACCTCTCTGCCCCCAGCTGAGGGACATACCCTTTGTTTATAAAAAATTGAGAACCCTTCGGCTAATGATGCTTCTAACCAAATTTGGTCAAAACCCACTGAGCCCTTATATTAAGGACTTATAAGTAGCATTTAAAAAGTTGACAGACGACAACGGATGCTGCGCCACAGCATCAAAGGGACAGGTGAGCAAAAAACTGCATGGAGTCCAACAAACATCTGATAATAGTGAACCCTTTTCTTATTTAACAAGGAGCTCACTTATACAACAAATAAGAAAAGGAATGACAAGTCAAGTACTCTTGATTACATGTACTTACAATAACAGTGATCCCAGGTTGACATGAGCCCCCTTGTGATCTTCACACAGAGCCAGAGCCTGTTTGTAGTGGTACTCAGCCTGGGTTTTGTTGGACAGCAGGGTCCCTAGATTGTTATGGGCACTGGGGTTGTCGTGGTACAGGCTGAGGATCACAATAATGATAAAATGTAATATTTAGTGTAAGGGAGACAACTCTGTTGCAGCTACACAAAATGCAGCTCAATGACAATTTTCTATTTCTGGCAGTTACAAATATGATACATTCATACATGTATTACGTACATAATGGTGTTAATTTGATCCCTGAAGGTATCAGTTTCATTAACTAAATGAAGAGCTTTAAAATTCATGAGTCAGCTGCTATGTATATATACATAGCTATGGTAATTCAGGGCTGCTCACTGATTGCTGGCAATAATACATTATTTATATACATTAAAGAATTATGGTCACGGAATCGGTGTCAAAAGGTGGATATATGGATGGTTCATGTCAAGGTCAAGGGAAAATCTCAGATTAACCCTTGATTTGAAAGTAGTCTTGCCTAGTTTACCATACAAGGAGACCTATGGTGCACAAATGGTTTGCAACATTGGTTTTGATGTATATCACTATGAGATTGATTCAGAATACCAAACTGCTATTATGACATAACATTACATATATAAATCTGTTTTGAATGCATTTCAACAAGAAATGTGCATTAGCAATACTTAAAAATGCTGAAAAATTAGCAGAAACTCAACTTATATGTAATATATACTGACTCTAGCTGTGAACTTTAAAAAAAGGTTTTCCTTCTAGCTTAGGATATCCTTCCTACTTACTCTAGCGCCACCTGGTAGTGATCAGTAGCAGCAGCCAGTGACCCTCTGTCTTTGAGGTAATTAGCATAATTATAGTGAACTTTAGCATTGTGTGGCAAGATCTTCACTCCTGATCTGTAATAATAAATACATTCTAATTAATCTCAAACATTTTATTTTACGATGCATATATCAAACATACGGTGGGATCAGAAATTGATGCTGATGTCAAGAGTCTTGGGCCAGTTCATTCAAATATACATTTCATTTTTTTATTTTAAAGTTTGATATACATAATGAATTGTAATTTCTCAACTGTATGCAACTGATAGAACATGTAAGGGAGACAGATGTAGATCAAGAGTAGACAACTTTACCTGAACAGGGACTCCCTAGAGATCCAGGTGTAATTCTGGTTCCAAGTTTTCCCCACAAGTACCAGCAGTAGGAGGGTACAGCTAGTGAGTATGTGGAATCTCTTGGTTGGAAATCTCTCCAACAGTAGGTGAATCCCTTGGGATATCAGGATACAGTAACCAGTACTGGAAGGAGAAACCAATACACTTAAAAATGTACATGTATAGACTATATAGTTATCAAACCTGATACTGATAACTCATAAGCCACACTGTCTGACTTATCCTCCGCACCCACACAAAAAAATCAGAGAAGAGGAGTAACTCACTAAAATTGAAATAAATCTGAATTATGCAAGCACCTATGGCTACCAAACTAATGTATGCAAAGTTTCTTTAGAAAGGACAAAAAGAGAAAGCATCATTGTGCTGGACAAATTTCTGTCCTCTTTAAGAAATTCCCATCCCCCACCATAATGCCACTGTTGGAGTTGAATAATAGGACACTGAATTATTGAATTGGTGAATTCCAGGGCACAGGCTAATTTTCACCACACAAACCACAATAAGACATCTCACAATGGATTTACATGTGCAACATTTTGGTTGCATTTTATCTATAACATGTTGTCATACGCCTGATAACATCAAAGGGGGAAAAGGGGGCGTACTGCAATAATTTTATATATTGGGGACTACAAGACCTGATTTCGCATTATCTCTCCAGCATCCAAAGAGGCACAGTGTAATTGCCTACACATTTTTGCAATAGTAGGGTAGAGTATTTTAGATATATAAGCCTTCTACAAAATGACACACATACTGAAGGACTAATGCATGGACCATGTTCAAAGCTTAGAATTAGTCCCCTCTTGTAGTAAATTGTAGAAACAAATTGTACAACTACAAGGTACAACAATGAATAACTGAATAACTCGTCATTTCTTCTCTGTCATATTATTTTTATATTTCATATTGAAGAGGTTTATAGTCAAATTTCATTCTTAGAATACTGAATAAATATATCTCCTAATGAAATTTTACAAAGTTGATAATGACATGACCTGACTGTCATTACCCAACGTCCAGTATGATAAACATTACATTTTCACTGACACAGAATTTCAGTCAACTAAAACTGAATACACTGGCCATGGGTATCAGTCATATACATGCAACTATCTCCACAATTATTCTGATACTCTGGAAAGGGTCAGACACAAAATGACCGCTGCAATATATAATGCCAGGCTTCAAATCTGAAATCTATACCATCACTTCAATGTAGACAATTTGCTGTAAGACATCATTTGTTTTATTCTCTGACTATTGGTTTTTAGAGGGTCTCTCAGAATTGTTGAGTCAGCTATTGTATGTACATGTATACAAAACATTACCGAAGGGTGGTCATTTTATACTGATTATAGGTATGATATATCTATCTTATCTCTAAAATCACTATAAATAATAATAAGACCATTTTGTCTAATTACTACAAACAATGTTCACCTCGTTACCACAAGTACCTACTTATAAAGACTACCTCTTTATTACAAGCATCAGTAATTACCACAAACATCCACTTATAGAGAACGTACACTTTAACACAAAAATCTGTTACAATAGAACAATAGACCACTTCTTTATCACAAACACCTGTATATATGCCCCAGCCACCGGAGGTGTTAAGAAACCTCACAGGTACAGGCCAGGAACAGTCGCTCTCCGTGAAATATAGTGACCAATTCTTGACTATAAACTCAAGCTGTTTATAAAGAGAACTACATTTTGATGAAAACCTGAGACAGCTTTACCACCACGTCTGTGTATTAAACTATCTCTTTACCACAAACATTTTTTTATATTGACCACTGTTTATCGCAATGAAATCTTTATAAATACTGGTACGTCTTTATTGAAAACATCTACCAGTGGTATTATATCAACCACTTGACCTTACCACAAACACCTGCTTTTAGAAACCACCTCTTTACCACAAAAACAGTTCCTGCATGCTTTATAGAGATCACCTCTTATTACAAATAGGTACCTGCTTGTAGAAACCACTTGTTTTCAACAAACATCTTCTTAGAGGGACCACACTCTATCACAAACACTGACTTATACAGTCAGCATCTCTTTACCAACAAATACCAACATCTTTATGGCAAACACCTGCTTGAAGAGCTGTTATCAAATGCAACTACCATTAATTGAGAATATCACTTTTTATAAGAAAGAATGTATGATATATATCAGAACAATTCATAAATTGTGTATATAAGTAATGTTCCTTGAGTGTAAAATGTATTTGAAGTGGAAATATGAACATATATTTGCATATTTTTAATTGATCCTAAATATTCATGTGTACCTTAATAGATGTTTCTTTTTTGATATTCTAAATAATTTATTCAAAAGTTGCAACAAAATGATAAAAAGCCTATGTAATCATGTAGCATCTTCTAATGCACATCAGAAACTTAATGTAGATGAAACTTCATAGCGTAGTAGATGTCAGGAAAACGCCTTGTAGTTATATGATATCACCCATTAAGTTTCTTCACCATTCGTTAATATAACCGATATAATAATTTCATAAATCTAACAAAATTCATTGAAGCATGGGCACCAAAAAACAGAATGTTTACCGGGTATGACATATTATATGCTTCATTATTCTGTGTTCAGTTTTACAAAAAGTTTTACAAAAAATGAAAATTCAATTATAGTAGACTGCTATACATCTTGTTTCAGAGAGCCACAGGTGACACAACAACCTATGCGAAAGTTGTCAGTTTACAAATTTGGTAACTTGATTTTTTTCTGTCTTTATTTTGTACAGTATATTATGTCCTTGCACTATCGTGGACATAACATGTTGACATATATAGACACTGAATGCATTTTTTAACAAACGTGTATTGAAAATGTTCATTCAATGATACTTTGATTCGGAAGACTCAATATGGCATTTAATTGATACAGTGATGTGCCTTGATTTTAAACACAAGGTTATTCTTGGTAGGTAGATAAACCCCAGAGACAGACACCGTGCAGGCATTCGGACCACCTCAAGGGTTAGAGAAATAGCATATGGAGATTCGACCTTGAAAAGCATCGGTACAACTAAAAACAGTTTAAAGGATCAGAGAATTGATTTTAGAATTCATGATGACTCACAGCTTTACATTTCTGTAAAGAAGAGTGTTTGTGCATTTCAGTTGTACAGTACAGGTATAAGGTTGCAATTGGTAGATATTAGGTAGCTGGGTAGGTGATGGATCCTTATAAGGACAGGAATATAATTTTCTGTCCCTTCTTTTTATAATAATAATAATAGTAATTTGAGGTTCTTATATACCGCTTTATCACAACCTTAAATTTAAGATCGTAGGTCGTCTCAAAGCAGTTCACAAATTATTATCCGTGGTTATAGGGCCTTTGCAACCAGCCAATATCTTTCTCAACTCCCTGGGGAGCTGCAATTTCGGCGCTCACAGCTAATATTCTACAATTCTAGCACTGCCCAACCACGTACTCATTTACTGCTGAGTAGACTGGAACAAGCGGAGTAAAGTATCTTGCTCAAAAATACAACACAGTGCCGTGCCGTGACTCGAACCCGCAACCCTTCGGTCACGACCCCAGCCTCCTACCACTAGACTACTGTGCCTCCAAGAAAAGTGTTTATTAATTTCACTTGAAATTAAGTTAAACATTTGCCACTTTATAGCACTGCCACTATATGTAACCCTATCAAGTTTGGATGGTCATTCGTTAAGACTGTAAATGCCAAGGCCCACACGTTCAGATATCATAATTGAAATATATGTTACATACCACTAACTCTACAATGAAGATGGCTGCTGTATGTGTTGAACACATATACATGATGCAGCTATATTTATGGCCAAGTATCCACTTTGGAATAGTGTGGCCTCTGTTCAGCGTACGTCCTGCATTCAAACAGGGTCCGGCTCGCGGCTGGTCATCATCCGTATTGCGTTCAAATTTTTGTTTGTAAAAAAAAATTCTCTGTTAATTATTCTGAACGATGGAATTGCCAATTTAATGGCACACTCGGGAAATAGGTCCCATATCTCTGAGAGAACAAATCTGGATTTTCTGAAAGACACCAGTTAGACAGCTTTGACACGTGCAGTCTAGCGATGTACTTAATAACATGGCGACGACTAGCCTACCTGTCGAGTCCCTGGTACACGCACACAATTGAACTAAGAGAAGGACGCAACCACTTTTTCCTTTATGTTGATTGATTAATGTAATTGTTAGGGAAAAAAAATATGAAAATTGAAACAGGGCAATGAAACACATGTCTGAAAATATAAAATACACATAAAGAATTATTATATGTACCTGGTATGTAATAAAAGCAATAAATCACATATATATGTTTATCTGAGATGTCAGATTGCACTTGTTTATTATGTAAATGGATATATTTCACTTAAATTGGGTTAAAGCCCTAGTGAAATATTATGTCCTTTTACACAATTTTAATTGTGCAAACTTTACATCCAATGAATATTGTCAATTTATCCATGCATTGTTAAATCTAAGTTAATAAATAATGATGATATATTAGCTTATGTTTTTTTTTAAACAAGGATGCTCCAGGCCTAATTTGGATAAAAACCCTTCAATGGTACAGAAGAAGGTTTTAAACAATTAAAATCTCAAATTCCCCTATTGGGCCCCACAACTCTGCACCCAGAGGGGCCGCACCCTCTGTTAATACAAAATTTAGTTCCCTTTGCCAAAGGATACGCCAGGCCAAATTTGGATAAAATCCTGTCAAGAAGGATATTTTGAAGATGTAAACCTCCGATTCTCCTTTTGATCCCTGACCCTCTCCACCCAAAGAGGCCACACCCACCGTTTTTACAAAATTGAGTTGCCTTGGCCCAAGGATGCTCCAGGGGGGGAGGGGGGGGGGAGGATGCTCCAGAAAAATTTAATAAAAATCTACTGGGTCGTTCAGGACTATATATAGAAGTAGCGTTTTAAAGGAAAAGTTGATGGACGACGGACAGACAACGGACGGTTGAAATTGTGTCTGTTTAAGAACTGCATGGCCACATAATGATACTGATGACGGAAGTCTTTAACAATTATTATCATAAAGTCCTGCATGATATTTCTATAAAAAGTATTTTCACTACTGTCAATTTGCACAGTATAACAAATCCCAAAATTCAGCATCAAATATTTCCAGTGCAGTAACAATGTATCAAACAATCTCCAAACAGCGAATTCAACACTGCGGACTACAGAAATCAATATTGTATGAAATCAAAACTGTTAACCTGATGAAACTGGTCTGATTTTTACTGATACTTGCATACAGAATAATGTCACCAGTACAATAAACTCATTGACATAGTACTAGTTTCCTGTTACATTACAGTTGTGTCCTTGTACAGAGTTTTATTGGAATTTTGTAGTTCCAAACGTGTTATACCCTCAATAAACTATCTTCAATTTGGGGTTATCAAACACGTTTCAAATAAAAGATAGAGAAGACAACCAAGATTGGAGACAGTTTACACTTTGTAGGAATACAAATCTTTAAACTGTTCTCACATAAAAAAAAACCCTTATATCTGGATATTGACAGATTTATAGTATCAAGTTGAAACTGACTGATTTATAGAATCAAAAAGAAATTTGCTACAATAATAAACTCTGGGGATGACATTTAACACTGTCACATTAAGGGAGGTACTGGAATGATGTACAGCTATATAAACTGGGCTGACATTACACTGTTTAACCAGAGTACAGCCTTTACCACATAACAAGAACATTTTTATCTACATCCTTGTATCAATGACTTTTTTATACCTCTGTGTTCGGCTCTTAGGAGGTACGCCAATTGTATCACAAAATTACATCTATGTTCAGGCTGGAAAGAAAAAGCAAGACTTGTAATCATTTTGCGATTAAAACCAACAACATTGTGGCCAACCCAGTCGTTATATCTAGTATTATGACCATAAATGGTATGTTTTTTTTTTAAATGATGCAAGCTTCACCTGAATGTTCTTGTATATCTGACATTAAAA
Organism: Mizuhopecten yessoensis; assembly: GCF_002113885.1. NCBI lineage: Eukaryota > Metazoa > Mollusca > Bivalvia > Pectinida > Pectinidae > Mizuhopecten > Mizuhopecten yessoensis. The sequence continues at coordinate 1,375,678 of NW_018408551.1, forward strand.
ATCTTCACACCAATTTTATAAGTACATGATCCTTTTTTTCAACGTTTTGTTTTTCCTGTGGAATTAACCATTTCACCTTTTCTATCGGAATAATACATGGTCAAAGAAATGGACTCTCAAATACACAAATAAAAGTCACACGATAGTGCAAGCTAACAAGTCACTACTACTTACTTCCTGAAGTACACAGTTATGCTTTCAGCTCTATGGTCCTGGTTAGCATATCAGTAAAAAAAATCATAAAAATCTTTAAAAACAAATCATCAGATTTTTCAAAAGAACATACCAGGTATTTCATTTTTTGTTGTTTTTAAATTTTCACATTTTTAACAAGATATTGTAAAAGGGTAAAATTATAAACACATAAGTTTGTATTTTTTTAGACATTGACTAAACTAACCAGTCCTGCACCATATAAAACCTACAATCTCCTCCATCTTCAGCCTTTAATGAAGGAAAGCCTACAACACTTTCTCCAGATATTGATCTTAGATTCCTGTTTCCTCTTCAGTTTTTTTCCTCAACTACATTTTGTGATACATGATAGACCTTTAACCTAACCCTGTAATTTTTAGGGAGCTTTATATATACATACACCTGATGTCAATCTACATGTATAGCACTTTTGTATGGTTACGGTTATGTAGATTCTATAAAGTTATACAATTCTTCACTGTAACCTTTTTTCTGTTATTGTCTGATATAATGATAAATTCTCAATTTTATTATTTGGAATGTGACATATTGAAAGTCAAGGAAACTTGTTTTATATATTTGTGTATAAATCTGCAAATACTGTTTTTTTCTTCTCAGGCCTTATTAATGTTCGTAACAATAGCATTAGGATCCCAGTACCACTGGCAAAAACTGTATGTATGCATTGAAAGCAGTTTATCATTTCTGAAAAGAAACCCATACCCTCCGGGACTTTTAACTGTGTTCTGATTGTAAAAATTCAACGAGGCTAGACCAGGATTCGAACTGCAGACCCAAGATTACTTGTTAAACTGAAAGTATCTCTAACCAACTGAGCTAACTGTTCGACAGTTACTGGTATATCCACAATGAAATTAAGGGGAGGTCACTGTATATACGTAAAACAATAGGGCAGTGAAACAGGGTAAGTCAGACTATAAGACAAACTTCAGATCTGTCTGAGGCTATATCAATGACAGGAAGTATAATTCTGGAAGGGAACTTGGAGCTATATATATTAATCACTTTTTATTACAAATGGCCCTCTCAAAAAATTGTTGTAGGGATGAATTAAAAATCCCTAAGGAAGAGTGAAATAAATGTTCAAAAAGCCCATTTCTGTCCAAACTTATGTCTTCATGAAACTCTAAATAATGGGAAACCCTATATAAGTCTGAGATTTAACTGGTCCCCATGTAGATATCTTTATGCAATGAACATATAAGCTTACATGGATATTTAACCATTGTGAGACCTACAGGGATTACAATTTTAACTCATAACTATGAGCTTAACTTAAGCTATTAGGTGTCAGATAGACAACTTTTTAAGTTCTTAACACCAATGCTAGCAGGCCAGGGTGGCTTAAATGACAATTTTGAAAGATAATGTATCACAAGAATATTTTCGGGGAATTAAGTATTTTTCACATAGAAGCAAAGTTTTATGAAAAATTTAATACCACTTCTGTGATAAATTTAGGGATTTGTGCTACATCATATCCAAATTAAACAAAATACCATAACAGGTGTGATTGATGAACTTCATATCTTTGAAGAGGCAATTAGAAAAAAAGATGAAGCACTGTCATATAATTTTTATGACTTAAAATATTCTAAAATAACCCTTTAATGTGAGAAAAAATAGCAATAGGAAAACATTTAAAATATATTTGAGAATTGTAAGCAAAAACGTCCATCCTTAAAGATAATACAAATTGCAGTAGGGTTAGTATACCATATTCTTTTAAGTTGAAGTTAAAGCTGAAGCCTAATTTATTGTGATGTGGTGTGTGAACCAATCTCCTGTGGTCTTGTTATAATCATACATTGATTTACAGACAGTTACAGATAATATATAGGGTCAATATTATCGTGGGTTAACCAGGAAATGTGATTCTGGTTAACCAAATAACAGGGAATAATTGGTTTTCTGAAATAAAGAATACAGAAACATTCACTCTAAATGGAAGTAAAACAACATAAGATACTGTTTTAGTATGTCGAATGATAACACCTTGGATATTGATTGGATCACCACTGGAGGAATGTATAGTGGCAGTGCCCGTGTGCACAGTTATTTAGGTAGGAGTTTGGTATAGCTCTCAGAACATGTTGTAGCATAGGCATGCTTCCCTGTTCTGTTAAACAAAAATATGTAACCAGCATTTTGTCAATACAGTTTTTTGAGGTAAATTGTGTGATGAAATAAATCCATTACTGCCTTCTACTGAGGGTTACATAGTATGGTGCTTCAGGGAGGAACTAACTTTCATATATTGGTGGAAAAATACAATTTGTACCATGTTTTAAATTGGAGTGTTCAGTTTGAAAATTGTGTATTAAACTAAAAAATAACCCTATTTATACAGAAGACTTAAGTAAAAGTAAATGGAAAGCATGTGTGAAAATATTCTAACCAGAACTTCTTTCCCCTGAAATAAGCAGATTTGAGAAATCAATGAGTTGCCATAACAATAAGGCCCATATAAAAATGAATTTTACATCAATGCCTGGTTTCTGGGAGACCTTGATCACCATTTAGCAATATAATGAACAGAGTCTCAGAAGATGACGGATATAATTTCATGTTTTATCTCCTTCAAAAAAACTGAGTGTAATAACATCACAGCAAGGGACCCTTTACAGATTTGCTGGTATGGAAATATTTTGCTTGAGTCAGCACTCCCTCAATTTCCCATTATTTAATCTACATCAGTATAGTCGTAATATATAACTAGTCTGGGCATCTATTGGAACAATTTCCTGTCAGGCAACGTTGGAGACAAACCTGGGGTCTACACGAGCAGGGGTCTCCTGAAATAAATCACAGGCACCGTTAGGGCTATAGGACTAATGCATAGATTGTAATTCTATGATGAAAGATTTTAAGAAAGATTACCTAAATATTTCAAATTTGAATGATTACACTGACATAGTTTTATACCAATTGAAGCATGGCACATCTTCCTGAAGTTTATATGGTCTCTAGAAATAACATTGCTAGGTTCAATTTAAATAACACGTGGTAAATAAGAAAGTAAGATTTTAATGTCTCAATTAAGAGACGCTAATTAAGCTTTCTTCTGTCAACATAAAGTAAAAGATCTACATAAAGGATTTAAATACGGGAGTGGTACATTTATGTACATCCAACGTCCGTGCAAAGAGCTCGACGAAGTTCTGTGGTGCCCAGCAGAAGGATTCCACAAGGAATAAGAGAGTCTGGCATTAAAAAGGAGAGTGATAAAAAGGAAAAGATGACTAGGACAACGTTGTGCTGGGTATAACGGCTTAAATCCAAGTACCAGGTATACGTTGACTGGTTTCAAAACTTCTGATAAAGGATTTAAGATTACATTCTTGTGACCTATTAACAAATAATTATATAAAATACAGATGGTACACTATAATCCTCACAAGATAAAGATGAAGCATCGTTGAAATTTATATTTACACATAACAACGGAGAGTTTATAAGCCAGCAAGCTGTAACTGGCATGAGCAGACCATGCTTAATATAAGCAATTGAATCAGATCATAGATAAATCTTTTATAAAAAAAATCTGATTTGAAACTGGAAGCACTAAAAACAAACTAAAACAAATTTTAACAATTTAATGCACGGTGTGAAAATATTTTATGTGATTACGAGGTTGGTTTGATCGATTATGGAAGTAATTAATTCAAATGTATTGAAGATTTAAAGCCACTACAATATATTGTGAAACACAGAATTGCATGTGCATTACTAACTAAATTCTGTTGCAAATGTGATGACAAAAGGATTAATGCCCTCACTGTCATCACTGTTCTCCCCACACCATAACAAGAAGCTTTAGTGTAAAGGATTTTGTATCACATAATGTACTGTGTTATCCAGTGAATATACCCAAGTCATATTTTTTTGCGTATTAACCCATGAAATATGACCTATCACGCCCTGTAATTGGTTGTAAGCTTCAATTGTGACGTCACGCCTAGGACAAGTACATTATGTCACAGACTTACGTATTGGAGTCAAAATGGCGGCTTTTTACATTTCAAGGTTGCATGAATAATGTTGTTTTACACGAATACATGCCACAAAACTTGATTATGTGATAAAAAGGATCTAACACTCGTTTTCATTTCATATGAAATTGATGAAACTCGTCACAATTTTTCATTTTAGCTCGCCAGAGGCTCGCTAAATTGAAAAATTCTTAAGACTCCTTTCATATAAAAACCTCATATGAAATAGAAACGCATGTAAGATCCTATATATATACACTCACTGATCTTGTGAAAACATGTCAACAAATTGTGCTGTAAATGTGGGTTGTTGGAGGTGAGATTTTCCTACCATCAAACCTAGTCTGACTCTATAGCTAATGGTGTGACAAACTGTAGGCACAGACATCTCCGGCAGCCTGCTAATGGCTGATAGCAACAGCCTGCCATCAACTCTGTACCAGTCTAGCTGGAAACTGCAATGGAACGCTGAGATAAGCACAAAGTAAACGACAGATGTAAATCTATGTGCAAGAAGCTTCCTGAGCATTCCCCAGAAGATGAATTAATAGAAAATATTATTGGGACATTTTTTTTCATTATTTGTTCTAGAGCATGTACATATATACACTGCGCCAACTTTCCTACCTTGTATAAATACACATGAAGCATTTGATACCTAGATAATAGAATCTAGACATGTACCTATCACACATTCTCAATAATAAATGTCATCACTCATGTATATAAAACTGATCACCTGGATAATAGAAATATTCATGTAGTGTCATCCAGATAGATTGTATACCATGTACACTACCACCTTTGTTTATGATGCAAACACAATTTATAAACACAATTTAATATATTCAATAAGAATCATCAGTTTGGAAATTATAATGTATACTTTAATTACTGAAGTCCATGCTTTAATATACAAACAATGTATGATTAAACGTGTTCCAATGTTTCAAATCATAGCTAATGACAGATCGAGGGACAAAACATCGCGACACTGATTCAATACGAACATGTTACATTGTTTACGTATAAAGCAAAACTTTGATATTGTAATTAATATGTTTTTCTGTGTTTTTACTCCTCAGGTATCAGTAAAATCATTTGTATGAATACAATGTACTTAAAAAATGCTCTCATCAGCTGTTGGTCACCTATTAGACACTAGGATTGTTACCAGAAATTTGTATTTGTCTATAAATACGGTATATCTTGATAAATACAAATATAGAAATTTGATATCTGCAGCATTTATTTCACATAGTGCAATTATTCTGAATGCTCACAACAGTTTAAATACCAGGAAGTCTTTACATGTAAGTCATCCACAGCTGTTGTACAATACAACTGAACCTCCAGTGATAGGTATTTTTTTAAAGGAAAAGACCTGACCAAGGTGTTTAACTCCAGGCTAAAATTACATTCTGGCCCTCCTATTATATTTCCATTGAGTAATAAACTTCACATGTAAACAAAGAGCATGGGTGTTGATGACTGAAAATGGTTTTGTCACTCCTTCCTATAAGGATGTGTGATCGTGTGTTTATTCCCCACACAAGTTTTATTGGATTTTCCTTCACACATCAAAAAGTACATCACAAGGTAAACTATCAACCAAGATTTTCCTGAGTAAAATTAAATTGTTGAGCATGCATGATTTACTGAGGTGTAAACAAAGTAAAACATAAAGTAAGTAATTGGATATGTAGGATTTTATCGTCCTATGCTTCCACGATGCATGTGGTGGAAGACCTTTGTAGAATCTAAATTTGGTAAGTATACTTGTGACCTCACTAAAAAATATATTCACAGATCCTGCTCAGACTTGGAGACATAATAAACTTTCACTACGAGCAAAATAAAATGCAGATTGAAATAGCTAGGTTCACAACTGGTAACAGTGACTGAAAATATCTAAGAACACACAGAACTGTAAAAACTCAATGTTGTACTTATATAGTACAGAATATTACACCTCTATTATCACAGATAATACTTCCTTTACTGCCACTTTTGATATCATGACTCAACTTGTATAAACCTGCTAATGCAACCACGTGCGCCTTCATTATAAGAATATGACAATTGAAGATTCTCAAAGATTTGGTACTGTTTAGATATATTTGAGGACAACAGGGACCCAAGACTGTTCAGTGTTTCCTTGAAACCAATCAACATGCCCTTGTTCTTTATTTAGAATTGATAAGGTAATCATGTATGTTTTATCTTAAATGGTAATTACTGCATGGCCTTTTTACCATATGTCAAGTGTTAATTATGATTGTAAAACAAAATCATTATTTATCAACTTTAGATACACTACTTAAATATCACAGCGTATCATGAAACAAAATGAAATTAATCATGAAGGTGTTCTATCTCAATATTAAATTTACTGTTGTCCTTTTGATCACAAGTTGTACCCATTACCTGTGAATAAAACAGACGCCTACAAAAACTTCAGTGGTGGTATATGTATATACTGCATGATTTTTATGTGTAAACATATGTATGTCTTTTAAATCTATATCTGCACTTGGTGTTACCTTGTTAATAGATGAGATACACAACAGCGGAGCCTTTTAACTTTCTCATGTACACATGAACTTACATGTAAGTAAATACAGCGACCATTTAAAAGTGTCTATTTTAGTGATCACAGTGAGCAAGCTTTCCTTTTCCATGAGAGACATATATAGTTTGTAACACTACAGGTATCAATATACCAATGGCTGTGCCAAACATAGCAGATAACAGGAAATCAGTTTATTAGGGAAAAGGTTGGTAAGATTCTAAATTTAAATAAAAAATGTTAAGAGCAATTAAAATTCTGCATGAATTGATTTTATCATGAGTGTATTTTATTACCATATATATGTGAAATTTCAGGATGTTTTTCGCTTAATTAATCTTGATTCTGTACGTCTCATGAAGAAAAACTGTGGATGGAAGTGAAGATAGATTGATAGAAACCATGATTACTATAGAATACCCGCATCTCTAATATGGGGCCCTAAGTAATGCAGGATTTTATTTTCAGTGACATATTCTCAGTGCAATTAAATATATCGCATCACCAACTATCAATGGTATGAACCCTGTGTGTTCATGACCTAGAAACTCAAACAAAAACTAACACAGTCGTATTTCCATGCCATGTAAGTTTCTTATTACCAGGTATTCACACAAGGTTCTCAGAACACACACTAACATAATAATCTATGATCTGTATGATACTATTAATGTTGTCACCATATTAGTTATGGGTGGTAAGTATGTATATGTGAATCCAACCCCTCATGAAGGTTCCCAAACATCAATAGCCTTACGCAGATTACAGTATGTATGTAAACAGTAAATTACCCATATCAAAATAAAATCCAGTAATGGCAACATGGATCATAACTTTCATAATGAAAAAAGAAAATATATCAATAAAATCATTTCAAGATTCTGTAATCTTCCTTCTTGTAACATGATTACCCTTGGTAGGCAAATTATCATTGAAATAGAGAAATTTGTATAAATGTTTTTAAGCACAACTGATCAGAAAACTAATTTCCACATTAATCAAAAACAGACAACTCAAATGGTTCTACAAGTTAACATGATCATGAGGTTTTAAACAACATGTCAACGAAATCTAGAATGAGGAAGTGTCAGAAGTGAGTTACACAAGAGACTTGTGTTGTGACTGAGGTTTAATACACCTTGTTAAACCAATCAAACATGAACACAAACTGAACATATAACATCCTCACTGAACTATATATACCACTGACGGGTTAGGGGGGTTACAGGATGATACTAGGATGGACTGTTTTTACGTAAGAAAGGACAACATCTTGAAACAAGGCAAAGCACTGCAAGCTACTCATAGTGCCCAACCTCCTCTACCAAATTTAAGTATCTACAATAAACTAATAGCCATAACCCATACAAAATTTGCTATTTGTAGGTGACACAGTATAATATATGCCCAGGACAAAGTGACACACAGCGAACAAAGGGCCATTACTCTGTATATATCATAGTGGTGAATGTAGCTTAACTTACTCTGCCATCTCCTGAGTTACTCTTACAGATTTCGGCAATAATACTATAGTAGTTGACTGCAGGTTAAGTGACAGACTGCACCGTTTATACATATTAAGGGTCATAATTTGGAATTAGTCAGGCAGGTAGTACTCATTTTACAACCATAAGGTTTAGACACCCTTAACTTTTCAGACTGAATATAAAGGATGTGGACTACTAGGATTATAGAACCCTGTAGACTGGCATTTTAAGGATGAGTATACTCAGCCAAAAGGGAAATAGAGGAATCTGTAAGAAGTACAAATGTGAAGGATGAAGTCTACATAGGATTAGAAAACCCAATACCAAGTATATAAAGGCAAAGGATGTGACCTTGTAGCCTATAGAGTACATGCAGATATACAAGAGACTTTAGGCCATTGCAAAGGTAAAAGACTCATACATAGCCTACCTAAGGGATGAAGAGGACCCTCCTGGACATTACACAAGATGAGGGAATTTAGAGGATCTTTTCGGCCAGTAAAAAGGTGAATGAACCTACCTGGGGATATAGAGGACCCTCTCGGCCAGTACAAATCCAACTCTGAATAGGAGATTAGAGGCAGGCAAGAATGGCAGCACCAGTAGGAGAAGACTGACGAGGTGAGCATCTGATTTACATGTGGCCCGAGTCTGTAAAGGGAATATCAAAACAGTAAAGCTACATTAAAAAAACACAGCTATTAAATAACTACATGTAACTCTGTAAATCTACTGTACTAGTCATAGCCTGTTTTCAGGATATTGTCACCAGGAGGGATAGGTAACCATTGTTACAGCAGAGGAGAAATGCACTGCCAGACTTGGATTCAAACCTAGGACCTTCCAAACTCTAGACCAACCCTCCACCAATTGAGTTACCAGGTTACAAGTGTACAACCCAGACAAGTTTGTTACAACTGGTATGGTAAACTGACAAGGATATCATAGCACATATAAACATTTGGGGGTTCATTACACTTTACAAATATGTTTAGATTCATTAATTTGTTTACATGTGCTGTGACACTATCAAGTGTTTGTATCATAGACATTTGTAACAAACCCATGAGTAAGCAAGTGGGTGGGGCATTTCAAAAGCCAGAAGAATCAATGACGCATCCCTCCACAAATGTTTTGATATATAAGGCATACCTTTGGTATGTCCTAAGTATGCCTTAGGTACCCCAAAATGTGTACCTCAAATGTGCCTTTTTTCCCCTGGGTACATCTGTTTATAGATATAGCTATTATATAAATATAAAATAGTTACTAACAGGACAGTATCTAGAGAATAATACATGTCTTTTTCCATATCACACCCAGTATCAACCCGAGACTGCAATATCAGCCCAAGTGCCAAAGGCCCAAGGGCTGATATTGGTCGAGGGTTGATACTGGGTGTGATATGGAAAAAGGCGTGTTTTATTCTGTTTATTACATACTTACTTATAAAAACTACTATCTTTGATTTATTTATCTTTTGAAATATTGAAAAACGAAAAATTTCCAAAAGGGGTGTGATAGGGTTTTGCAGGCTGATACGGAGAGGGCTGATACAGGTTTTGGGGTATGATACACCCGGGGCTGATACAGGTTTTGGGGTGTGATATAGCGAGGGTTGATATGGGTTACAGCAATTGTGTAGTATCGCATATACAAAAAACACGTATTTATTAGAAAGTATGTAATAAATGTCAATATTTAACCGTGTGATTCATATTTGCTTCTGAAACTACCAATAGACAAAAGTAGCATCAAACCTCCGCGGAAAGGTCATATTCGATTAAAAGTCCCTTTCGTTTATTTCCCCAATCTGGCTTAGTAAACTGAAACTCACTCAGATCATGATACACTTTGACATCTGGCAACTGTGATTGTGCAGTACAGTTTACCTGTCTAGTACAGTTTACCTGTGCAGTACAGTTTACCTGTCTAGTACAGTTTACCTGTGCAGTACAGTTTTACATGTGCAGTACAGTTTTACCTGTGCAGTACAGTTTACCTGTGCAGTACAGTTTACCTGTGCAGTACAGTTTACCTGTGCTGTACAATTGCTGAATGGATGATACACGTTTCTTTCCCTGTGTGAGTACCCAGAGCTAATTAGTCAGGACTAAGTACAGGTGCATTTTTATCAATATATTTATAGATCCCTAACACATTTCATAAATTAATACATAAATATACATATTAACAACTAAAATATGCATACTTTAAAATACAGTTGTCGGCACTTTAAAAAAGGCCATTCAATATTGAATATTAGAGACGAGCTACAGTCAGTCAAGAGTTTGTTGGTGAACTTTTAACTGGACGTCTACTGTTAAACATGGTTCGCATCTTTATTGAAAGGGTCACTTTCTTCTATCAAATGGTATTGACAATATTATAATAGGACAATAAAACAAAGTCTGCTAATATATGGGTATATACAAATATCTCAAATACACTTGCAAAGGAAGTTGAAAATTTCATGGATTAAAGATCCTGACAATAAAACAAATTTCTTTAACATTAAAAATACTTACATCAAAATTCTTCCACCAATGCCATGTAAGTAAAGCAAACAAAGCAAAAAAAGTGATGGTTGTCAGGTTACGAAGGTCAAAGATGCTCTCAACCAATGGGATGCTACCGACTTGCCAATCATAGTAAAGTGTGGAGGGAAACAGGAGGAGCAGGCCATTGTACATCCATAAGTAGGAGTATGTCAGACACCTGGGAATAAACAAGGAACATTGTATGTCAGACACCTGGTAATAAACAAGGAACATTGTACATCTACAGTTAACAGTATGTCAGACACCTGGTAATAAACAAGGAACATTGTACATCTACAGTTAACAGTATGTCAGACACCTGGTAATAAACAAGGAACATTGTACATCTACAGTTAACAGTATGTCAGACACCTGGTAATAAACAAGGAACATTGTACATCTACAGTTAACAGTATGTCAGACACCTGGTAATAAACAAGGAACATTGTACATCTACAGTTAACAGTATGTCAGACACCTGGTAATAAACAAGGAACATTGTACATCTACAGTTAACAGTATGTCAGACACCTGGTAATAAACAAGGAACATTGTACATCTACAGTTAACAGTATGTCAGACACCTGGTAATAAACAAGGAACATTGTACATCTACAGTTAACAGTATGTCAGACACCTGGTAATAAACAAGGAACATTGTACATCTACAGTTAACAGTATGTCAGACACCTGGTAATAAACAAGGAACATTGTACATCTACAGTTAACAGTATGTCAGACACCTGGTAATAAACAAGGAACATTGTACATCTACAGTTAACAGTATGTCAGACACCTGGTAATAAACAAGGAACATTGTACATCTACAGTTAACAGTATGTCAGACACCTGGTAATAAACAAGGAACATTGTACATCTACAGTTAACAGTATGTCAGACACCTGGTAATAAACAAGGAACATTGTACATCTACAGTTAACAGTATGTCAGACACCTGGTAATAAACAAGGAACATTGTACATCTACAGTTAACAGTATGTCAGACACCTGGTAATAAACAAGGAACATTGTACATCTACAGTTAACAGTATGTCAGACACCTGGTAATAAACAAGGAACATTGTACATCTACAGTTAACAGTATGTCAGACACCTGGTAATAAACAAGGAACATTGTACATCTACAGTTAACAGTATGTCAGACACCTGGTAATAAACAAGGAACATTGTACATCTACAGTTAACAGTATGTCAGACACCTGGTAATAAACAAGGAACATTGTACATCTACAGTTAACAGTATGTCAGACACCTGGTAATAAACAAGGAACATTGTACATCTACAGTTAACAGTATGTCAGACACCTGGTAATAAACAAGGAACATTGTACATCTACAGTTAACAGTATGTCAGACACCTGGTAATAAACAAGGAACATTGTACATCTACAGTTAACAGTATGTCAGACACCTGGTAATAAACAAGGAACATTGTACATCTACAGTTAACAGTATGTCAGACACCTGGTAATAAACAAGGAACATTGTACATCTACAGTTAACAGTATGTCAGACACCTGGTAATAAACAAGGAACATTGTACATCTACAGTTAACAGTATGTCAGACACCTGGTAATAAACAAGGAACATTGTACATCTACAGTTAACAGTATGTCAGACACCTGGTAATAAACAAGGAACATTGTACATCTACAGTTAACAGTATGTCAGACACCTGGTAATAAACAAGGAACATTGTACATCTACAGTTAACAGTATGTCAGACACCTGGTAATAAACAAGGAACATTGTACATCTACAGTTAACAGTATGTCAGACACCTGGTAATAAACAAGGAACATTGTACATCTACAGTTAACAGTATGTCAGACACCTGGTAATAAACAAGGAACATTGTACATCTACAGTTAACAGTATGTCAGACACCTGGTAATAAACAAGGAACATTGTACATCTACAGTTAACAGTATGTCAGACACCTGGTAATAAACAAGGAACATTGTACATCTACAGTTAACAGTATGTCAGACACCTGGTAATAAACAAGGAACATTGTACATCTACAGTTAACAGTATGTCAGACACCTGGTAATAAACAAGGAACATTGTACATCTACAGTTAACAGTATGTCAGACACCTGGTAATAAACAAGGAACATTGTACATCTACAGTTAACAGTATGTCAGACACCTGGTAATAAACAAGGAACATTGTACATCTACAGTTAACAGTATGTCAGACACCTGGTAATAAACAAGGAACATTGTACATCTACAGTTAACAGTATGTCAGACACCTGGTAATAAACAAGGAACATTGTACATCTACAGTTAACAGTATGTCAGACACCTGGTAATAAACAAGGAACATTGTACATCTACAGTTAACAGTATGTCAGACACCTGGTAATAAACAAGGAACATTGTACATCTACAGTTAACAGTATGTCAGACACCTGGTAATAAACAAGGAACATTGTACATCTACAGTTAACAGTATGTCAGACACCTGGTAATAAACAAGGAACATTGTACATCTACAGTTAACAGTATGTCAGACACCTGGTAATAAACAAGGAACATTGTACATCTACAGTTAACAGTATGTCAGACACCTGGTAATAAACAAGGAACATTGTACATCTACAGTTAACAGTATGTCAGACACCTGGTAATAAACAAGGAACATTGTACATCTACAGTTAACAGTATGTCAGACACCTGGTAATAAACAAGGAACATTGTACATCTACAGTTAACAGTATGTCAGACACTTGGTAATAAACAAGGAATATTGTACATCTACAGGTAGTAGTATGTCAGACACCTGGTAATAAACAAGGAACATTTTACATCTACAGTTAACAGTATGTCAGACACCTGGTAATAAACAAGGAACATTTTACATCTACAGTTAACAGTATGTCAGACACCTGGTAATAAACAAGGAACATTGTACATCTACAGGTAGAAGTATGTCAGACACCTGGTAATAAACAAGGAACATTGTCCATCTACAAGTATGTCAGACACCTGGTAATAAACAAGGAACATTGTACATCTACAAGTATGTCAGACACCTGGTAATAAACAAGGAACATTGTTCATCTACAGGTAGTAGTATATCAGACACCTGGTAATAAACAAGGAACATTGTATGTCAGACACCTGGTAATAAACAAGGAACATTTTACATCTACAGTTAACAGTATGTCAGACACCTGGTAATAAACGAGGAACATTGTACATCTACTGTTAACAGTATGTCAGACACCTGGGAATAAACAAGGAACATTGTACATCTACAGTTAACAGTATGTCAGACCCATGGTAACAAACAAGGAACATTGTACATCTACAGTTAACAGTATGTCAGACCCATGGTAACAAACAAGGAACATTGTACATCTACAGGTAACAGTATGTCAGACACCTGGTAATAAACGAGGAACATTGTACATCTACAGCTAACAGTATGTCAGACACATGGGAATAAACAAGGAACATTGTACATCTACAGTTAACAGTATGTCAGACCCATGGTAACAAACAAGGAACATTGTACATCTACAGGTAACAGTATGACAGACACCTGGTAATAAACAAGGAACATTGTATGTCACGGACACCTTGTAATAACCAAGGAACATTGTACATCTACAGCTAACAGTATGTCAGACACATGGGAATAAACAAGGAATATTGTACATCTACAGTTAACAGTATGTTAGACACCTGGTAATAAACAAGGAACATTGTACATCTACTGTTAACAGTATGTATTGTACATCTACAGGTAACAGTATGTCAGACACTTGGTAATAAACAAGGAACATTGTACATCTACAGGTAGTAGTATGTCAGACACTTGGTAATAAACAAGGAACATTGTACATCTACAGCTAACAGTATGTCAGACACATGGGAATAAACAAGGAACATTGTACATCTACAGCTAACAGTATGTCAGACACATGGGAATAAACAAGGAACATTGTACATCTACAGGTAGTAGTATATCAGACACCTGGTAATAAAAAAGGAACATTGTACATCTACAGGTAACAGTATGTCAGACACTTGGTAATAAACAAGGAACATTGTACATCTACAGCTAACAGTATGTCAGACACCTGGTAATAAATAAGGAAAATTGTACATCTACAGTTAACAGTATGTTAGACACCTGGTAATAAACAAGGAACATTGTATGTCAGACACCTGGTAATAAACAACGAACATTGTACATCTACTGTTAACAGTATGTATTGTACATCTACAGGTAACAGTATGTCAGACGCCTGGTAATAAACAAGGAACATTGTACGTCTACAGTTAACAGTATGTCAGACACTTGGTAATAAACAAGGAACATTGTACATCTACAGTTAACAGTATGTCTGACCCCTGGTAATAAACAAGGAACATTGTACGTCTACAGTTAACAGTATGTCAGACACTTGGTAATAAACAAGGAACATTGTACATCTACAGTTAACAGTAAGTCAGACACCTGGTAATAAACAAGGAACAGTGTACATCTACAGTTAACAGTATGTCAGACCCCTGGTAATAAACAAGGAACATCGTACATCTACAGGTAACAGTATGACAGACACCTGGTAATAAACAAGGAACACTGTACATCTACAGTTAACAGTATGTCAGACACTTGGTAATAAACAAGGAACATTGTACATCTACTGTTAACAGTATGTATTGTACATCTACAGGTAACAGTATGTCAGACGCCTGGTAATAAACAAGGAACATTGTACATCTACAGTTAACAGTATGTCAGACACCTGGTAATAAACAAGGCACACTGTACAGGAAACAGTTGTCCAGAGGTACCCTCAATACCGGAGTATCTTACAATTATGTGTTTATTAACATTAGCTTGATAAGTATCCTACTAAAACATTTTAATTCCAATATAGAAATTGGTTGTGTAAATTCCTGTGGAGATTAACATCATTAATAAAGTAATATGACTATACCACAAATCAACAACCCACTAATTATAAGTGTGATCAAGGTATAATTATACTGAAGAAATGGTTGACTTCAGATGGAATTAAAATGCAGACTTCAGACAGGTTCTTCAGAAGGACAGAAGAAAAATTTTTGGCTTATCTTTTTTATATCAAATCACCTAAACTCATTGTTTTTTCAAAATAGTCATTTAGCTCTTGACTGATTTGATCTGACTATTTTCCTTAACAGGTTGTGTGACCAACACTGACCAGGCAGGGATTGCATAGTAAAAACAATGAATTGTGTCTGGAGTCATTGGTAATTACATCCTTTACTGTATGTGTCCCCATATTACAGCTAAACCATCAGGCACAGGCAACTTCTTAACAACGCTCAGTAGGGCTCTCTCTGTTGATTGATTTGGTCGAACACTGAACTGGCAGACACAATAATTTGTTTTTAGTTAAAAGATAGTGAAACCTATTTTACTTTGTAAAGTAACATAACTTGTCAAAGGTATTGATAATTCCTTCAAGACGCTATATTCTAAAAAATCCTGCTCATTATTCATATTTTATTAGGGTATCTTATTCTGCCTCAATACTGAAATTCTACTCTTGTTTTCTTTTCATATGAACTTAATGCTAATCCTCCTTTTGAAAAGAATCTGCTTATATTACAGCAATAAGAAATTATATGTTTTGAATTCAGATCAAGTCACAATAATGGAATATTTGTAAACTGGTTCATACTTCACAGGCACACAGTATCGCGACAGAAATCTGTACGAATCCTATTCCAAATTTCTATCTCACACCAACAAACAATGATACACAATACCACTTACAATGTACCCTAAAAAGTAAAAACATTTCTATTCAATTTGGATGGGAACTTTGTATCTGGCCACATTTGCTTATTTTCAGTTTTGCTACATTCAACCATGATGGTCTTATAACACCCCATCAGCAGATTTTTACAGTGAAACTGACAATTTCTAAGGAAAACTCAATCATGCAAAACAAATCAGCATCAATATTCAAGTTTAACTGTATAAAATGCCCAGTCTGGATCTCATTCATGCATTCTTTCCATTGAAGCAGAAAAAAGGAGAAAGAAGGAGTGAAAAAATATACTAATCCCCAAATGAATGGTACAGGTAAGCTAATCGACTTCTCAACAGGTGAGAATTTTTGTGAATTAAGCCAGGTAAATAGAGCCATCCTCGACAGTAGTGATAGAGCCATCTGAAACACAAATTGATGTCCGACACTTTAACTAAGATTCCTTTAGTTATAAACAAGTCCACTGCTTTAGACTACTTCAAAACCAATAGAGGAACTTTGACTTATACATGTATTTGGGGTAACTCTGCCCCAGTCTAGTTCTACTTTATCACAATCTTTCAATGTAGTATTACATTCTACAAAATTAAGATTAGTTGCGAGGATTTACCTTTCCATCTGTCAAGGTCATCCTCTTTTCCTGCAATGAGGATTTGATTGTAAAAGGTATTGTATATAGATGGCACCCTGAGGTTTTCACTGTTGATGGAGGGATCACAGAACACCAGGTCCACAGAAGAAATCTTTCATATTATATATCGGCTACCTGATAAAAGTCATATTTTAACTACTAAACCAGTAGTGAAACATGTTGAGATCAATTAATTTTAAAAATATTATATATACATGTACTGTGAATAATTTAATTATTTACAAGTAGATAATTGCCTTTTTGAGATACAGACTGTATCTTCTTGTAAAATTTATATCTTTTTAGTATCAATTTCACGTCTTTTCATATGTTAAATGTTCAAGCTGAGAGGAATGCTACCCGTATTTATCCTGCTGACACAATTAATATAATCTTTACCCACAGCGGACAGTAAATAACCTCGACTCCCGTAAAGATCAGGTCTGTATGTGTATTTTTTAAGTCATATATGTATCCTTTTATATCATTTTGTGACTCCTTAAAGCTGACAGTGCAAGTTAAAATTTTAAAGTTAAGCTTTTTAACTTGCACTGTCAGCTTTAAGCTATATTATACACCACAATTTGACCTTTGAGATTAGACAGTACCTCATGATCTAGAAACTCCTGAGATTAGACACCTCATGTGGTGATATTTAGACATTTCACTTTACACGGTCACCACCAAGTTTAGACAACTCCTCTGCCTTCCAAGACTACAATACATCACAAATAACTATTGAGATAACAAACCCAAGGATTGAGTTCCCAATGGGTAAAAAAGTGACTACAGAAACTGGAAACCTGTACTTTGACCACAGAAATTAGACTTCTATCCTTACCTGGGAGATGATATGTTTAATTTGGCCACACAGATCTATCCTTTTTAATTTAATTTTTCATATGTTTTCACAATTCTTACCCAATATGACCCCTGAGATTTTATAAAGACATTGTTTGTGACCCCTGAGATAAGACATATTGTGTAACCAAAGATATCAGACAGTTACATGTACATATTGTGGCCCAGAATTAGACATATACGACCTCCTCAATTAGACATTAACTGATGTGAAGACCCTTATAGATTAAACAAGATTACTTTAAGTAGACACCTCATGCAGGTGCCCTTTCAATCTCACACTTTACTCTCCCTTGTTATCTAAGACATCTCACTGAATTCCAATCTACTCCATGTAACTAATGTAGTTCAATCCAGGCTTCAGTAGTCCTTTAACACAATGTATTGAGAGCATCTTTGGTGAATCTCTCAAAATAAAAAAAAATTCAATTTCAAATTCAATATTTTGACCTGATATTTCTGTGAAGCATATATTGTATAGAGGTTGAGATCTATGTTCTCCCCAACTTCCCTTTTTATATATATGATAACTTGATACTGCAAGACATAAATCAATATGACATTTCATCTGAGAGTAATAGACTTCATGATATTTTTATCCATGTCATTCAGTATGGAGGACGTTCTCTGTATGCGTCTTTACAATCTGTATCCACATTCCTGCTGCGACGATATCATTGCCATTTGGGTTTAAGGTTCTTCTCCTCCATTCAAAGCCCTATTAGGTCTCTGGGCTATATTAGTAACAATTCCATTTCTTTATTTCTGCAGCGTTGGATTTGTCAATGAATATTGAGATTGACTTTATCTAGTACAATAGACATACTGCTGAGCGTGTTCTACCTCCAAATCTAATATACCTAGAAAGTTGGCCCTCAAATAAATTTGATTTATGCATCTTTGCTGTGGGACACAAACTTTCCAATAAATGTTAGCTTCCCACCATTATCAATGATGTCCTTTGGGGATTAAGTTGCAGTAATAGTAAACGTAGTCCCATTGACATACGCCTGTCAGCTTGAATAAGTCCTATATTTAAGTTTGTATCCTTGCTGTGTAGGGAGTAGGCCAATGAATGATAAATTTCCGATACACTCCTAAAGTTGTATAGACAGTGGCGTTCACCTGTACATGGCCTCTTCTGCATTCAGCATTAGGTTTTGCAAGCTCAGATAAAATTGTATTGAAGATCAAGCTCTTTAATGAACTGAAAGGTAATCCCAATACTCCAGCATTAATACAATAAATACAGTCTCCTGGAACAATGTAGCCCTTTCAGATTCATCTAGTCTTAATCCATGAGCAAGGTTTTTATCTATATGCCTCCAAAGCTTTTAGTTCGTTATGATTAAGAAATCATACCCTGCAGAGACTACCATAAGTAAATTTTCATCTTGTCTAACATATGCAAGGTATATTGTTGATGAACATCTGATGTATCTCAGGTAATATTGCTGGTCCCATCAAAACTATACCATATTATATGTAATAAGCGCCGTGAACCTTAACTCATTCACCCCTGAAATTTCATAATGAACTATTCCAACCTTTAAATTGGAAGAGTTCAAATGTGTCTTCAGGTGTGAATGACTTAAGTAAATTTTGAAAATTATTATTTTTGGAGAGCTTTCGAAAGTCATAGAGGATACTCAGATTAGAAAATGGATCCAGGGAATTAGGTGTTCATTTTAGGTTAATACAGCATACATAAAATGCAATAGACCTGTGTAAACAATATGTTTTGTCAAAAATATGGAAAAAAGTGCCTATAAATATTTATATAATATCAACAAAAAATGTAATGTCTGAATTAACACAAACTAGTACTCCATGCCTAAATAACTTATACTGTACAGTGTTTTAGAAATAATTGATCATGATTTGGCTTATTCAGAAGAACTAATAAATCTTAATGTGGTTTTTATGTAACATATAAGATCACACAACTGAGAGGAGTAAGTTATTTTCCCCTGACAAATCTGTATCTCTGTTAATTTCTACCACCAGACAAATGCTGATATAATGTATTGGAGTGTGTCTGCCTACCTAGATATATATTTGATCTGGGTGATATACCACCACTAACAGATATCTCCAGGGATACCATTTATGTTGGTGTGTTTATACAGCCTCAGACTGTTTTATGTTTCCACTTGCAAGTCATACAAATGAGTAAGTAAATTGTCAAATGGCACAGCTTGTTTCTCAATAAAGTAAAAGAACACAGCATCTGAAACATCTGAAATTCCTTCCTGTTCCATGCTGTCACAGACCTTTTGGATCTATTGCATTTTATATGGAATATCTCACGAAGCCTAGAAAGTTCCCAGTATTTTAGTTCATATTGGAGCTGGTCATCAGGGCTCCATACAAAACAATTCCCCTGGATCTGTCTGCGATTGACGATTTATATGATTGCAGGCACCAAACAGTTTCAGCACCAATTACGGCCATCAGGGGAAGCATCTGTGTATAAAAATGGTCAAGAGCACACTCAAGCTGAAAGGTCTTGAACTGCTGGCCTTTTCCTCAATTAACATTATTACAAGAGTTGCCAACTGAGATAGTATTGATTCTACATATCTGTCAGAACCAGCTGTCAAATTGTCCCCATGTCATTTCTGTTCTTTGGAAAAGTTGACTAAAGCCAGAAAAAAATCCCACTTGGGTCGGACTCTTGAATGAGAAAAGGCACTCGGGTTTTTAATGGAACAAATTTCTGTTCCATTAAAAAAAACCACAAGAGGGTCTGCATTGGTATTAACCTCACAATTGCAACCTCCAATAGAAGTGGATGGAAATAAAGCTCCAGGCAAAAAATCTGTGTCTTGACTTAAAGTTATTCAAAAGAACCCATTAAACGATTAAAAGACATTTGACCCCTGTGACCTTGAAGGTCAAACATGGACATTAAGTTGAACAAACTTTATAGCCCTTCATCCCAGAATGCTTCTGGCCAAATATCATCATCCTAGGTCTGTTGATTATTTAAAAGAAGTTGTTTAAAATAAAATCTTGATGCTCACAGGATATGTCATGATTTTTTCTCAACAAATATAAATGCTTTAAGAACATTTGAAATGATTTACAATCACAATATCATGGAATACTTTGATCATTATTGACTACTAATGGGAACTCTTCTGTATATGTCCTAGATTCCCTTCCAGATGTTCTGATCTATAAATGTCCAGCCTTCCAGAAGTTGTGATCTATATAAATGTCCAGGCTTCCAGAAGTTCTGATCTATAAATGTCCAGCCTGACAGAAGTTCTATTCTATAAATGTCCAGACTTCCAGAAGTTGTGTTCTGATCTATAAATGTCCAGGCTTCCAGAAGTTGTGATCTATAAATGTCCAGACTTCCAGAAGTTCTGATCTATGTATATGTCCTAGATTCCCTTCCAGATGTTCTGATCTATAAATGTCCAGCCTTCCAGATATTCTGTTCTATAAATGTCCAGGCTTCCAGAAGTTTTGATCTATATAAATGTCCAGACTTCCAGAAGTTCTGATCTAAAAATGTCCAGCCTTTCAGATATTCTGATCTATAAATGTCCAGACTTTCAGATATTCTGATCTATAAATGTCCAGCCTTTCAGAAGTTCTGATCTATAAATGTCCAGCCTGACAGAAGTTCTATTCTATAAATGTCCAGACTTCCAGAAGTTCTGATCTAAAAATGTCCAGCCTTTCAGATATTCTGATCTATAAATGTCCAGACTTCCAGCAGTTCTGATCTATAGATGTCCAGGCTTCCAGACGTTCTGATCTATAAATGTCCAGCCTTCCAGATGTTCTGATCTATAAATGTCAAGCCTTCCAGAAGTTGTGATCTATAAATGTTCAGGCTTCCAGAAGTTCTGATCTATATAAATGTCCAGACTTCCAGAAGTTCTGATCTATAAATGTCTAGCCTTTCAGACGTTCTGATCTATAAATGTCCAGCCTTCCAGAAGTTGTGATCTTTATAAATGTCCAGGCTTCCAGAAGTTCTTATCTATAAATGTCCAGCCTTCCAGATATTCTGTTCTATAAATGTCCAGGCTTCCAGAAGTTCTTATCTATAAATGTCCAGCCTTCCAGATATTCTGTTCTATAAATGTCCAGGCTTCCAGAAGTTGTGATCTATAAATGTTCAGGCTTCCAGAAGTTCTGATCTATAAATTTCCAGCCTTCCATAAGTTCCTATCTATAAATGACCAGGCTTCCAGAAGTTCTTATCTATCATTGTCCAGCCTTCCAGAAGTTCTGATCTCTAAATGTCCAGACTTCCAGAAGTTCTGATCTAAAAATGTCCAGCCTTTCAGATATTCTGATCTATAAATGTCCAGACTTCCAGATGTTCTGATCTATAATGTCAAGGCTTCCAGAAGTTCTGATCTATAAATTTCCAGCCTTCCAGAAGTTCCTATCTATAAATGACCAGGCTTCCAGAAGTTCTTATCTATAATTGTCCAGCCTTCCAGAAGTTCTGATCTATAAATGTTCAGCCTTCCAGGAGTTCTGATCTATACATGTCTAGCCTTCCAGAAGTTCTGATCTATAAATGTTCAGCCTTCCAGGAGTTCTGATCTATAAATGTTCAGCCTTCCAGGAGTTCTGATCTATAAATGTTCAGCCTTCCAGGAGTTCTGATCTATACATGTCTAGCCTTCCAGAAGTTCTGATCTATAAATGTTCAGCCTTCCAGGAGTTCTGATCTATACATGTCTAGCCTTCCAGAAGTTCTGATCTATAAATGTTCAGCCTTCCAGGAGTTCTGATCTATAAATGTTCAGCCTTCCAGGAGTTCTGATCTATACATGTCTAGCCTTCCAGAAGTTCTGATCTATAAATGTCCATACTACCAGAAGTTCTGATCTATAAATGTCCAGGCTTCCAGAAGTTCTGATCTATAAATTTCCAGCCTTCCAGAAGTTCCTATCTATAAATGACCAGGCTTCCAGAAGTTCTTATCTATAATTGTCCAGCCTTCCAGAAGTTCTGATCTATAAATGTCCAGCCTTCCAGAAGTTCTGATCTATAAATGTCCAGACTACCAGAAGTTCTGATCTATAAATGTCCAAGCTTTCAGAAGTTCTGATCTATAAATGTCCAGCCTTTCAGAAGTTCTGATCTATAAATGTCCAGCCTTCCAGAAATTCTGATCTATAAATGTCTAGCCTTCCAGAAGTTCTGATCTATAAATGTCCAGCCTTTCAGAAGTTCTGATCTATAAATGTCCAGACTTCCAGATGTTCTGATCTATAAATGTCCAGACTTCCAGCAGTTCTGATCTATAGATGTCCAGGCTTCCAGAAATTCTGATCTATAAATGTCCAGACTTCCAGATGTTCTGATCTATAAATGTCCAGACTTCCAGCAGTTCTGATCTATAGATGTCCAGGCTTCCAGAAATTCTGATCTATAAATGTCCAGACTTCCAGATGTTCTGATCTATAAATGTCCAGACTTCCAGATATTCTGATCTATAAATGTCCAGCCTTCCAGAAGTTCTGATCTATAAATGTCCAGACTTCGATAAGTTCTGATCTATAAATGTCCAGCCTTCCAGAAGTTCTGATCTATAAATGTCCAGACTTTCAGATATTCTGATCTATAAATGTCCAGAGAACTCTTCAGCAAGCTCCAATAATAATTTTTATTTTACTGACTAACATTGTTTTAGTGTTTTATTGTATTTTTTGTTAATGATTTCAAACGACATTTGGAATCTAATTTAAGCTGCATGCAGTTCCAAAAGCTTTCCTTTTTTCGGTAACATTTTCTTATGACTAACCGTTATGTTTCAGAAAGACTTTCAGAGGAGAAACCTTTGAAAACATAATGACTAGAATCACATTTTTTAACTTTATGTTCAAGATTGATTAAAATTTCAATTAAGACTTTGAAAATGAATGAGGATCTTAATCAAAAGAGGTCCAAAATTAATTAAAAATAACCTCCACTACAACAGAAATAAATCCTGTCATTTTTTATATTGTATGCATGCTAATCTCATTTTCATTCAAGTCTTCCATTCTGTTTAAAATTCCTAAGAACATAATCAAACTGCTCCTTCATTTCTGTATCATTGTTTTGATGAACATGTTTTCTTTGTAGTTTCATTGTCTGCAAAATTGTGTTGTTCTACATAATGAGTCAGGTTCCATAGAGATATATACATCATGGTCCATAAAAATGTCACACTGCCCTGGAGTCTTGTAGACCAGTTCCTGCCAATAAACAGTGTCTGAAGGCATTTAACAATTAGATGACTGCGTCGCTCAATGATGGAAGATTTTGTCTATAGAGGCTGAGTCTCTCTAAGGAAATCTAGTTCAGGAAATGTTCAATGCTCAACCCCAAATAATTAAGGAGCTCTGCCTAAACAATATAGTGTGAATTTTCCTCTAACAATATTATTCCGCCTACTCTAGGTGACGGATGATGCCAGGAATAGTTTGGCAGACTAATTCGACTTTCAGTTCCCACAGGAACTGTCCCCTATAATGACAATGTGCCAACACCACTAAGGGTCAATCTGTATAGAGAGATAAGGCTGTGTCTGTATCTAATACACATAGTAGTCACATTCTCCAGCTAAATTGCTTTGCTTTCCTGTGGTGAATATACATTTGAAAATATTAGGAAGAGATAACTTTTATGGAGAAGACACATTGCCAGTGTGATAATGATTTGTTTTCTGTGTAACCAGACTGAAAAGATATATCAGACTAGACCACGATTCCAATTAACCCAGGATTCAAACACATGTCAGGGATCTCTGGACTGCCATATCCTTAGTTAACCAACTCACAGTCCTTAGTTAACCTGATCTACAGTGTATAAGTGAGAGATATACTATAATAAATTATCATTTCACTAGAACTTTACACCAATGGCTAACTCATTACCTTTCACTCCCACAAAAACATTAAGACAAGAATTCCACGGGAGTGAATGTGTCACCTGCCCAGCGCTTTGAGTAAGAAAAGTGTTTTGGCTTGAGCTATCACGCAAACAGATATGCCAAAACGCGGAAAGTTGAAACTCATTAGAAAAAACAGTAATATATGTTAAACATTATTGCTTCTAGTTATAGCATTACTGTACAAAATTTGAAAGGAATTGATNACTGATTTTCTATTTATAATAACAGTGACCTTGACCTTTGACCTTCGGTCCTGAAAAGCAATCCCAAGCAAGCACTTTTGGTAAGGAAGCACTGCATGAAGTTTGAGTTTGATCAGCCCAAGGAAACTCAAGTTATCGCACGAAAACTGATTTTCTATTTATAGTAACAGTGACCTTGACCTTTGACCTTCGGTCCTGAAAAGCAATCACAAGCAAGCACTTATGGTAGGGAAGCACTGCATGAAGTTTGAGTTTGATCGGCCCAAGGAAACTCAAGTTATAGCACGAAAACCTCTGTGCGGCCGCCGCAGCCGCCGCCATATAGCAATACCTGCAGTATGTGTCACCAGCTTTTCACAGGCGACACAAAAAAGGAATGTTATTCCCAAAATATACCAGTAATTGAAATGAATGAACTATGTACAGGGTTAATTCAACAACTATAAAATCTTACTCTCATAACTACCTACATTGTAAATAAGAATCTGGGGGAAAAAAAATAAAAAAACAGAAGTGCACAACTACAGATATCTAAAAAGGAACACAACATTCAAAAATAGAAATAAAAAAATATATATCATTCAGTGAGTTTTGAGGTCTAAAGGATCATGTAGCCTTGTATCTGAATGTGTACTACTGGGGAGGAGAATAATGCTTAAAAGTAGCACTATGATCTTCCTTTCATACATTCACACTTGATTTGATGATCATGCATAGAAAATACAAGAAAAATGTTCTAGAAACATTTGATTGTAGTCAGAGGTCAACAGAAGTCAAAACATACATATATTTACCCACACACACTGTTTGATTGCTCCTGAAACATTTCTTCCATGACTTATTTTATTCAGAGTTCAGAGTTGAAAATATTATAGATTAAAGTGACTTAGTTTTGGTACACAACACTCTATCTCCTGTGTACAGTATAACAATGTTTAATTATCTTGCCTAAAAAAATATATATATACATAACAAATGCTCTGGAAAGACAAATTCCTTTAATGAGAACAAAGTTCAAATTATAGTTCACAGTGATCTTAACTTCAGAACTTGCCCTTCCATGTTACCCAATAATTAATAAGTTTGATGTTTAATAAATAAATTATGGACCAGATAAATACTCTGGAAATGAATTTCCTTAAATGACTGATCTTCAAAAAATATTTTCTGTAGCCTTACCTATATCAATCCAATGTACCAGCTTATATTTGTTGAAGACCAAAACTCTGATCTTCTCAACACTTTACATCATAATAACGAGACAGTCAGACATATTGTGTACACTAAAATACTTTCATTTTTATATTATAAGAGTTAAGGGAGCCCTATGATAAAGTTTACATTAAGTAATAAATCAATTCATATGATCAAACAGTCAAGTAAGCTAACCTATCATACCACAAAAATCATGTGCGTAAAACTTATTATGGTTTAGTGAATTTAATGACCTATTAGTTTATTTCCATATCATCTCTACTCTGTGTTTGTAAGAATTTTTTCTCCCACAGTGAGCCTAATTCCTACACAGATAATACACACCTGTAGGAGAGTAGTCATGATTGCTCGTTTTGCTCCCTTACATACCTCGCTAATCCCTTACCTTATAACACTTTCACGTTCCAAACTTAAAACCTTAAATCCTCCAGATGACTTGACTGTAAAGAAACTTTTTAATGCAAATAGCCATGAAAGGATTCAACACATTCAGTCAGACAGCAAGTATTGGTAGTCGCCTATATAATACGTGGTGTTGCTGACATTATATCTGTAAAGTAGAGATATAGAAGTTCCCCTCAATGTAACATTTAAATAGATGTTACCTGAAGCAAGGGTTTGGTGGATTTACCCCAACACCCCACAAAGCAATTTTGCAGATGTGTCAATACAAAAAAATGGTATATAAGCTTTATTTATTTTTACGATAATGATGAAACAAGTTAGTGACTCCATACCTTTTCACAACCGATCAGGGAAATATTTTTGGTGATATGCAGTTAGTTTATTGACATTTTAAATTAAGGAGTTTCTAATAAATGTGGCTGATGTGTTGCATACCCATCACAGAATGTTTATCAGAAATACTTTCATGATTTATGTAAGATTATTTGAGACATGGACAAGAAACCTGTATCCTGGTATCTGAGGTCAAGGTCAAAGGTAAAACAGAGTTGTGTTGTACGTGACACATCACCTGACAATCATGCATGCATGTCCATACCAATTGCAATTTAACTAATGATCTCCCTTCTCCCTGCGAGTCTTGAGTTCAAGGTCAAGGATCAAAGAGAGGTTTCAGTGATCCCAGTTCGTTTTGTACCATACATACTGCTTGACTAGATCAGTAAGAGGTTGTAAAGTCACCCCATTTTGGCATTTGCCACCCAGCTTGACCATGAACAGCGAAAACATATTTATGACCATTTAACAGTCATCAACAGACACTGACTTGTGCAAATTAATATATGGAAATTTTACCCCTATAGTAGCAAAATTTAATATAATGCAGTAACTCAGCTAGCAGGTTGTTGCTCTAATGATTACTATAAAGTCACAATAAATCCTGATATTCCAAAATGATAAGGATATAAAAACAAGAGAATAAGTTGTTTCATGAATTTCTTATGAACATTCTTTTTTAAGGATTTCATCATCAAAGAATAAGATGTACATGCAACTTAGAATATTTCAGAAAGTATTGATTCATAGGATCTTGACAGTGCATTTCAGAAACATACAATAAAGACGTGAACTATGAAAAATGCAACAGTACTGTGGTATATGCTCTTCAACCTTGTTCATTATATTTCCACCAAAGACACATGTGCATCTCCAACTTAGGGGTCTGTCCTTGACAGGCACATAATCTACCTAGGCTAAAGCTTAGGACCATTCCAAGCACACTAAAGACATATATGTACAACTAGTCTAGCACACTCAAACACATGAGACTTGTGCACCCAACCTTGTCACTTAGCAAAACAGGCACAAACCAGACATGTTCAAGCACCTGACTTTGCCAAGAACACACAGGCAGTACAAACTTGAGGCTTTAAATTTGGCATCTAACTTCTCTAAGCATGGTCAGACACATACACAACCAAATCGAAGCATCATGGCCATGTATAACAAAGACTTGGGGTATCTGACCTTGCCAAGCATGCTCAAAAGTTAATGTATGCTCCAGAATCACAATCTTACCTTGCCAAGCATGCTCACATGTTACTGTATGCTCCAGAATCACACTCTGACCTTGCCAAGCATGCTCAAATGTTACTGTATTATCCAGAATTACACTCTGACCTTGTCAAGCATGCTCAAATGCTACTGTATTATCCAGAATCACAATCTTACATTGTACCTTGCCAAGCATGCTCAAAGACTACTGTATGAATCAGAATCACAATCTGGCCTTGTCAAGCATGCTCAAACAATACTCTATGCTCCAGAATCACACTCTGACCTTGTCAAGCATGCTCAAATGCTACTGTATTATCCAGAATCACAATCTTACATTGTACCTTGACAAGCATGCTCAAACACTACTGTATGCTCCAGAATCACACTCTGACCTTGCCAAGTATGCTCAAACGTTACTGTATTATCCAGACTCACATTCTGACCTTGTCAAGCATGCTCAAACACTACTGTATTATCCAGAATCACAATCCGACCTTGTAAAGCATGCTTAAACGTTACTCTATAATCCTAACTGCATGATCTAGAAACACTATCTGACCTTGTCAGCACCTTCAGTCTTAACATATATGTATCCTGAGTGCTTGTTATACAAATGTACTGTACAGAGTAGTTATTTGTACAAATGCAAGAACGATATACCAATTCCTCTTTCTGGTCATTTTCATGCTCAAGATAAGCATTTGTGCTCAAGGCCAGTTTCTTGTTCCATTGGAAAGCCATAAAAAAACCAATTACGTCAATTATTTATACAAATTTTTAAGGGACTAAAACCAGATATCAATTTAAATGTTAACAATTGACTTGTTTATCATGTCACATCCTTTATGCAAGAAATAAGAAAGTGAGTTTGATCACAAAATCCATGCTTAAGCTTGAGATAAGTTTCATGAATATGTGCAATGATCTGCCTGATCTGCACGAAGTGGGGGTTCATATACAGGTGTTGTTTCTAGTTAAGCCCAGATTAATTCTTTAAGTAACAGTAAAACTTCAACACTTACAACAGAACAGTATGAACCATATATGTTTGTATTTAAAATGACCAATCCAGTAAGCATTGTTGACCTTGACCTTATGACCATGAGATGTGTCAAACTGTTCTGACTGAAATATCCATCCCCCACAAGTTCACATAGCGCTTGTCTGTCTGTGCAGATATTGTGTTTTGAGACAGCTAAGGACACATTTAGATGGTCAGACGGTATATGTCAAAGAGGTTATAAGATTACTGGTAAATTGAAGACTTCACAAGATACTAATATATTAAGTTATAAATCCATAACTGATTTACATGAGAAGTTACTACCGTTGTGCCTCAATACATTTGCATTTATACAAATCAATAGTCTTTGTGGGAGGTTAGCAATAGTAACACTGGCATCTCCAAGAATTGTATTGATACATTGTGTATTGTGGGATTGCTTTAAACCCATAGAAAAAACAATCAGCTGGCCATCTGTCAATGTCCCTGACAGTTTAATGGCTGTTAAACGATGGATTACACCCATCAAGATCATCGCAAATCATCATCCATCAATAATCAATTATCATCCCAGCTGATATGTTACACATGTTTATACGATTTCTGATCTTAAAATCTTACCTAAATGATTAAAACAGAAGAGAGTATTTAGTAAGTGAATTCAATTTAGTTTGGAATGACAAAAAAAAATGAAACAACAGAGACATTTAATTATTTTCTGTGATCAAATCTGAAAATTTAGAAAAATATAGAATAATGCTTAATACTGACATTTTGTTATTTCTGCCAATGGATATTTATAGAATTAGTTCATTGATTGACAAGTTATAACGACATAATAACGACATTGTAGACTGATGAAGTTTATCACGCAGAGTTGCCCTATATTATTAGTGAATCAATAGTCCAATTAGATATACAGACGGCTGAATCCTATCCCGTCTAAACACTAAGGTACATCACATAGGGCATCATAAGTACAGATCATTGGTACATATCAAATACTTCACCACTCAGTCTTGTCTCTGCTGTCTCGGTGGGTAAAATAGAGGTTTAATTCCAACAGGAATCATGTTAAGCCAGCATGCTGCACTTCATGAACCTCAATATAATATTCCTTGTTTCATTTGCCAATTTGTGTACTTCCAACATATTACAATGTCCCCTTTTCTTGTTTTCCTTAGAATTCCTTTATATATATTTCCCTCGCAAAACCCCTTTATTATGTACACCGACATTTCTTTCGACAAAAGGTGGCAATATACCAAGATTAACTGTACATTACTTGCTAAGTATATATAATTTGGGAGGAGACTCAATTTTCCAACCTCATTTTTGCAAGCAGAAGAATTCCCTTAATCTTGTTTTTTGCTCAAATTAAATTCATTAACTGTAAAGCTTAGGCAATATGATTTATCATTTTGTTAAATAGAGGTTAGTGTAAGTACCTTTTAGATATTCAAAGATTTTGCTCAGCAGTCTCACTCAGTGGCCACACAGAAAAATCATTTGATTGACAGAGAGAGCAAACTGTTCAAGCAGCACATAAAGGAAGCTATCTGGATACGCCGCAGTGGGCCAGTTCTAAATCGAGACGAGGGGACTCTCGCACATCTATGACCAAGTACTAAACAAAGGATAACTGAATCAAGAAATTTTGGTACACATATACATTGAAACAACTAATTGTACATAAGGTTACAGTGTAGCCGAATTGACATCAATTTGCGCGGTATACATATTTTACACTTTTGTGTACATATGCTTCACTGGTCATTTGTCTGATGAAGGTGACAGAATACATACCGTACTAGTCATTAAAACATCAAATATAAACACTTATTGGTTGTGCTACATGAATCTTTTCACAAAGTTTCCACTCAGGAAAAAAATGAAAATGGGTGCTAGCTGCTGCTAGGTGGCTTTTTTTCACATCTCTACACACACCTTTGTCTCCCCAACTCCCTGATTTTTCAGTGATGAATTTGGGATTACAGTCATATGATGTTTGAATTGGGAGACTTTTACATATATTTACACCCCCACACTTCCGCTCACATTTTTAAAGGATGCATGACTGTTATATAAACAGTATATTATGGTCTTACAATTCTAAAAATTAAAAAGATATTTTGTTCACAATCTTAAAAGTTCAAATATGCAATGATTTGTTTTGTGAGGCTGATTTTTGTGAGTGCCCTGGTAAAACATTGATCTGCTCTGTGATGATGATTTTGTGAGTGCCCTGGTATTAATATCAAAATTAACTGCTCCATTATACCTAAGTAAAATACACAAACATTGACAACATTGTACAACTTAAGGCAAATTAGGTACAATGGGTATTTGAGAAAAAACATCAAAAGAAAATCTATAGAACTTAAAGTAAGGTTTATTGGTAATAGAAATTTCAACTATTTAATAGCTTCCTTTTGTACAGTTTATTTTCAACCAAGTTAAAACAAAACTGTGAGAAAAAACCCACAGGCAAGACTTTTGTTTTTATTCATTTTATTTTTGTTTTAATGCCAATCTCTTATCTTTGATCTAGAAAACTGAAGTTTAGGTGTTCTCCTTATAGTCAGATCGCAGATAGTTAAATATGACCAAATATTTGCCTGAAGTCATTATCAAATAGTTATAGAAAGCGAGGAGAGTTTAGTAAACAAACTAATCCCTTAGAACCTGTTTTTAAACATTCAAATGTCATTCACTCTTAAGTGTTTCCTTTCCCTTACATTCAGACAATGCTTTTACCTAATCTTGTATAAATCCTGTTTATAGCCAACAACACCACAACATAAGTCATCTGATTAAACTACAGGGCATAGTTTGACACCCACTATTTGTCAGTCTGATCAGATAAACTGATCATTCTTAAACTCCATAATGTTCAAGTTATTGTGTCAACATAACCAGTCCCACAGAAATGAGTATTTGAATAAAATATCAGACACAGAATACTGTCTATACCTATAGTGAGTGTTTAATTGGCAGTCTTATTTTCATGCCAGAACAAAAAGTGTAATTCAGGCATTATGAAATTGGCAGTTTTGACATGAGGGGTCAATCATGTTTGTTTTTTTATATTTCTATATTTGTGCTCATGAAGGAATCATCTGTGAGTTAATAAATGGTTCAACAAATTACATCTATGCCTGAACGACATGTGATATTTTAATTGGCTTTACATTTTTTTTTTTTAAATAAAATGAACAATATGATATACAGTGTATGCCAGGCTTGCTTTTTCTTATATGTAATCCAATGATCATTTTCATAAAGACAGTATTTATCTTGCAAAGAGCCCAGGGGGTGGGGGTGGGGTGGGGGGCTTAACACATATTCACCCACTCAAAGTAACGGGTGGGCTTATTACTGGACAAAGAAATGTGGGCTAATTACCAGGCATGAGCAAACTGCCTACAAATAAAGTAATAACAAATTAGTAATAATAAATTGAGAGTTCATATTGGCCGTGTGGAATTTACAGTTCCATCTACTGAAAAAGCATGAAAATCAAACCACTGCGAAAGTTATCTTTTAATGGAAATGGTCTTTCAAGGGACAGAACTCAACATAAAGCTAAGTATTAACGCTGTATTCTTAACAACCAATATTGTAATAACAACCCAGATCTAAGTGTGTATACCAGTTGCGTTTCCAATGCATACTTTTCTGCTAGCTGTAGACAGCTTAGTTTTGATCAGTGTCTAATTTTATTTACTCATCTTGAGAAAAATGTCTCCATATTTTTTAGACTACATGTATTCAATAATTAGATTAATGACGGTTGACATTTTGACAAAACAAATATGGCTCTACTTTCAGCTCTCACAATATTAGGGTAAGTAGATATATAAGTAGGCAAACCATTCTGATGTGCCAAAATATATTCTTGAAATTTTGACTGATATAAAGTTCCAGAAAAAATTCAAGAATTTTGAATTAAAAAGAATCTTTTGCAACAAACAATGTATTACAAACGTACCTGCTGAATGACTAGCAGACAATGTTATCTGATACATTTTAGGAAATACAGGTTTCAAGGTCAAAAGACAATGATGTACATGTACAAATAAGTGACCCACCAATATAAATTTAACCTTG
The DNA here is from genome assembly GCF_002113885.1 of Mizuhopecten yessoensis. Lineage (NCBI taxonomy): Eukaryota > Metazoa > Mollusca > Bivalvia > Pectinida > Pectinidae > Mizuhopecten > Mizuhopecten yessoensis. The sequence goes on from NW_018408551.1 coordinate 1,409,188, forward strand.
TCTTCTGTCATTCTGACATCTGTAAATGGCATAGAAATTGAACAGACCAAACAATCCAATAAATGTTTCTAACTTGTAGCCTGTATTCTTACAACCGTGACTGTCTGACACATATATATTATACTTCCACTTGTTTATTTCTTATTCTTTATATAGCTTGTGGCCAATTAATGTCAAGGTTTTTTCATGAATAAAGATATTTACCATCGAGTCACTGAATCGAATTTGTTAAAATGATCAGAACATGTTGATAACTACCTGTAGACATAACTTACCACAATCTGTACATCAGCCGTTAAATGAAAAAGGCATGGCGACAGTTACAAGATTGTGTAGTTGAGGCTTTTCAATTCCATGTCTTTTGATGAGTGTTTTAGTCTACCTGATGATGTGCAAATTTTGCATGATTATCATGATTAGAACTATACTGAAGCTATCCCCAGTGAAAGTGCTCAGCTCCTTTTCAAATATGGGAGCTGGGTCCAATAAAAGCAAGAGATTAATTTGGTTACATATAAAGGGAAATGAAACAAATATGTACATAAACTGGTTTTGATTAAAAGCAGGGTAAACACAGTTAACCATTGGTGCCTATATAAAACTGTAAATCCTCATGATTATAAACGAACAAGTTTTAACAACTAGTCTTTAGCATTGTCATCTTGTCTAGCAGATTCTTTAGACTGTTAAGTCAGAGTTGAATTAATGCTGGTGTATTTTCATGTATTATCTTCTTCTTTCTTCTTATGGCTTTTTCTGGTGCCATTCATTTTGATGGTCATCCAAATATTTTGTTTGGTCACAGGATTACAAAATGTGATGGATATGTACAGTGATCACTGTGATGTCTGTTATAGCAGGACTCACTACATTAATATCCTATATATAACAATTTACACAGCATAAAATGATGTAGTATTCAGTTGTATATGGAAAACATTCTGCATCCTCACTAAATATCCAACTCATCATTGCCTTGTCATGTACATTTAACCTTGACCTTAAATAATTCTGACACTTGTGACCTTGACATTAATGTCTGAACATAATGTCTGAACATAGACTGTTACTGGACTGCGGGATGATTTTGATGGACATCAAAGAATCAAACTAGTCCTTTTGCCTCAACCACAAATTAAGTGGCACACACTGAGCCTTCAATTTTGCTATGATATAAATGCCAAGGGTGCAGAAAGTGAATGTGAGTGTAACACATGGAATATTGAGGAAGATTTTACACACGTTCAGTATATCTTTAATTTTACCAAAATGCCAAATGCGGATGTGATAAAAACTCATGATTATTTTTGTCAATTTTTTATTACCTGGTGAGAAGGTGTGGTGAAAATGAGGCTGGATTGTCTTGGTGCTGGAACAATGGCATCTGTCCATCCATCACCCATACTCGGAACAGGAGGAGGCCTACACCCTGGGGGCAGATGAGACAACAATTAATCTTTCAAATCACTTTTAAATCTAAAATTTAAAAAAAAAATGATAGGTCAATTGACTTACAAATATCAATGAGAAGACTGACTCAAATCGTGCACTGTGCAAGACTGAAAATAATTTCACAGTTAGCACGACTGAAACAAATCTTACATACTCATTCAGCATAATTAAATCACACTGAAGAGCAACTCAAACTTCATTCCTGAGCTAGCTACTTGAATTGTAGACTGGTTCAAGTCTCATATTGACAGAAAACAGACTTTAAATCTCACAAATACAATGACACCAAACTTGTACTTTATTTGCAGTTCTTGTCATTAATTATGACAAATGATCTTTAGATAACTGGGCATTATCTAGAAAAACAACTCTTCTCTATTTTCTGTCTAGACTGGGGTGATAGTAAAGTCAATAACACAGAAGTACATGGTTTAGCCAGATATTACGCCAGCTTCAGAGTAGCTAGTCTACTGGCGGGTTCATTGTGTTTGGTACACTTACTGTATTTCAGAAAGTACTATACAAACCAATGGTAGAAATGCAATCCTTCATGAATGCAATTACTTCTTGTACAGTATAGCCATCATGCATTAGTACAAGGTCTGATGTACTAAAACATGGAATTATTTAATTTTAAAAGATCGATGATTTCAAATGAGTTCTCCCTGGTACAATACCTTGTGCTAAGACTTGCTCAGAGTCTTTGCTGAATCAATTCTCCTCCACATTTTTAATATTTTTCTCTTGTATTATTTCTAAATCTTAAAATTATATTTCCAATCAACAATATCAATGCCAACTTATAAAGGATTGCCAAAACTTGAAATGAAACAAAACCCTTTTTATAGGAAATACATGTAACTGATATAGACTTATGATATCATGTTGGGCATACATTTCCTTAAAGGTTTCATGAACTATGTTCAACACAATCTCACTTAGAATTGCTGTATATCCTGACCTTATCTAAAAAGTTGAACTTTTGAAGATGAAAAAAACTGTATTGAAGTCAAGACAGTTTATATAAAGGAAGGAATTTGATATGCATGAGAATATTTATCTTGTCATAGTTAAAGTTGTGCTCTTTCTTTATGTGCAGAAAATGTTTACCCTGCTGTTGAACACCAACAGGCAACAGATGACAAGAGTTTTGCCAAAAATAGAATTAAATGATTGCGCTGAATTAAAGCTTAACGGAACAATAAAACACTACATACAGCCAAGGTAATTAAGAGAGTGTTTGTTACGTAATGTCTCTGCCTGGTGATAATCGGTGTCTACCATGGTACCCTAGGATTCTTGTTTAATCAAACTCTATTTATTTGAATTACCTGCCAATAAAATCTATTGATTTCACATGCAGCTATTGATCTGTATGTTTAATCTAGAAAGTTATAACTTTTCATGCTATGATTCTTTCTAATTTTAGATTTTTCAAGAGCAAATTTGATACATGGTGTTGTGTAGAATTGGGTTCTTAAAATTCTCCACCAGGACAGAAGAAATCACAGGTACTGGCCATCTTTTTATAGGGATTGCTATTTTATTAAGGAATCCTTATAACTATGCATATATATAGCAATTTGTAGCTGCAGGATGCAACTGCTTACATTAAAGTATAGCATTATGTTTTATTTTTGTGAGATAAATTTTGGTGTTTATTCATAAGGAGACTCACTTGTAAATTTGAATTTTTCAAAAACATGAATTTCAAAGATTATAAACTAGAATTTTGTTTTTGTGAACAAAAACATGTCTCCCCTTACTAGCCAATAGAAAAACTCTGGTATAAAAAAATAACAAAGGGCAATATCGCTTTATATAGTGGGGCACGAGACCCAAATTTAGAATTTGACACTCATACATTAAAAATTTATCAAGTTTGGCCAACGTAGCTGAAACTAGAACACTGACAGGTCAGTAAGGGCCCCGTCTTGTGGCAATATATCCCCCATAATCATCAAGAAGCAATCTGCCCATACAGCTAAGCTATACTCATTTGTTAGCTTTGATTTGTTTTATTTCACCTTAAATACCTCCCCCATCAAGAGCCAGGATCAAAGTAAAAGATCCAGTGACCCTGATCTTTGGTCAGTTAAATCATTCTTCAATTCCGACCAACTTAACTTCATAATAACAAAATGTTCATCAGTGAAAAATACAAAACTTGACCTTGACCTTGAACCTTTGGAATCCATAACCTTGACCTTTGGTCAAATGACTCCTTGTTTGATTCCGATCAACTTTGCTTCAAAGTGTCATAACAAAATGTTCCCCAGTGAAAAGATACTGAATTTGACCTTAACCTTTGACTCAGTGACCTTGACATTAAGTCAGTTGACTCTTTGTTAAATTCCAACCAATTTTGCTTCATAATGTCATAACAAAATGTTCATCAGGGAAAAGATACAAAATTTGACCTTGACCTTTGACCCAGTGACCTTGACCTTTGGTCAGTTGATACCTTGTTTGATTGTGACGGACGGACAGATGAATAAGTATAGGGCACCAGCATCTTCAATGCGGGGCCCTAATAACATGGAAGTTATGCCATGGACAAACTTAAACAAAGGGCTACAACTCTGTATATAGTGATGTACGAGACCTAATTCCTGTGCACTTCACACCTTCTGTGAGTGACGCAGGTATACTTCAAGTTTGATTAAGATATCTTTAATGGTTTAGAAGTTATGTTGTGGACAAACTTTGGTATTAAAAATAAACAAAGGGCAGTTACTCTGTATATAGTGGGGCATAAAATCTGATTTTAGTGTGAGAAATTCCGCCTTCTCAAGATACATCAATATGGTAAGTACGGTCAACGTAGGTGAAATAACATTGAACTTATGCTCTGGACAAACTTAGGTAATAAAATTAAACAAAGGGCCATAACTCTGTATAAAGTGGGGCACGAGNGTTCTGACCAACAATGCTTCAAAGTGTCAAAACAAAATGTTCAGCAGTGAAAAGATACAAAATGAAACCTTCACCTTTGACCTTGACCTTTAGTCAAATGACTCCTTGTTTGATTCTGATCAACTTTTCCTCAAAGTGTCAAAACAAAATGTTCCCCAATGAAAAGATACTGAATTTGACCTTAACCTTTGACCCAGTGACCTTGACATTAAGTCAGTTGACTCTTTGTTAAATTCCAACCAATTTTGCTTCATAATGTCATAACAAGATGTTCATCAGGGAAAAAATACAAAATTTGACCTTGACCTTTGACCCAGTGACTTTGACCTTTGGTCAGTTGATACCTTGTTTGATTGTGATGGACAGACAGATGAATTAGTATAGGGCACCCGCATCTTCAATGCGGGGCCCTAATAACATGGAAGTTATGCATGGACAAACATCAGTATTAAAAATAAGCAAAGGGCTACAACTCAGTATTTAGTGACGTACGAGACCTTATTCCTGTGCACTTCACACCTTTTTTGAGTGACGCAGGTATACTTGAAGTTTGATTAAGATATCTTTAATGGTTTAGAAGTTATGCTGTGGACAAACTTTGGTATTAAAAATAAACAAAGGGCAATTTCTCTGTATATAGTGGGGCATAAAATCTGATTTTAGTGTGAGAAATTCCGCCTTCTCAAGAAACATCAATATAGTAAGTATGGTCAACGTAGGTGAAATAACATTGAACTTATGCTCTGAACAAACTTAGGTAATAAAATTAAACAAAGGGCCATAACTCTGTATTTAGTTGGGCACGAGACCTAGTTCCAGCGCACTGCACATTTTCTGTGGGTAATGCAAGTATACGTCAAGTTTGATTAAGATATCTTTAACGGTTCGAAATTGACGGTCCGGACAGGAATTTACTGAAAATGTGCACTTATTTGACCTTTGACCTTGAGGTGAAGGTCACAGTGACCTAATTTCAGTGCACTGCACACCTCCTGTGAGTGATGCATGCATACCTTAAGTTTCATCAAGACATATTTAACGGTTTAAAAGTTATGGCCCGGACAAGCCAGAAGTAGAAGAAGGATAAGAAGAAGAAGAAGAACCAGTACTAACACAATATGTCTCCCTTCAATTTAATTGCTTCTTCTTGGCTGGTGGTATTATTTGATGTATTCAATGTTCTCCTCAATCAACCCCAGATTGTAATTTATTTATTTACTCCTTTTTCATTTTCATTTTTTCACATTTAAACACATTATTTTTATTAAATCAAATTTTAAACAGAAAAGAAAACAGGCAATTCGTTAATTAACCCATTCATTGTAAAAAAAATACCCGATACCTTGATTACCACTTCAAATAGCTATAATAAGTCTGAGTCGTGACAGGCAACAAAAACCTACGAATGTCTTATTGCGACTGGATCGTATCAAACAGTAAAGAAGAAACTGTTCTAAAAGAAATACAACGCCTGCATTTATTTGATGAAATATGTAATTCTGCATTTCAGAAGTTGAATTGTAGCTTACCACTGAACATAAAAGTCCGGTCCTTTTCACAAGTGGTACACATCCATCACATAACTTTCTTCCTTCTAAAATCCTACAATATATATAAAAAAAGTTTTATTACAAATGTGATAAATTGGTAAACTGAACATGACATTTTCATCAAGGAGAAAAAAAGTGATTGTATAACGTCTGTCTACAGCAGTGCTCACTGTTCCACACGATAAGTCTGAACACAAGTTAAAATGTCAAGGTCTAAGGGATTGTGACCTATTAATAAGCAGGTCCCCAATATTAATTGTGAAAACTTGATTAGCAAAATTATTTATTTATGTAATTTTTTTAAAATGTGATATTTGAGAAATATCTGATTATTAACAAATATTTTTGTTTCACCTGTCTTCAGTCACAAGACATTTTAATTCATAAACAAACAAAAGGTTTTAGCTCCAATATTTTTCATTAGATATACTTTTACATGAAACCAATGTGTGAATTTCTTAATAAGCTCATCAGGCTTTTAATGTAAAGCTTAATTGTTACTCAGAGTGAAGGACTTAACCAGATTTCATTTTAATGGGGGGAGCACAACATATTGTTTCCATTGATTTGAATATATAATGTACTGTATATATTTATGCAGCATTAACTGTGGCACCTAGTAAGTAGTAAAACTGTGGCACCTAACATAAGTCACCTATCAGGTATATTTATTTTGATTTACTTTTTTCATCATTTCATTAACATCAAGGCAGTGTATTTACTGTATTCACTGTAATTAGCACCTAACACGATCACGCTTAAAATATTGGCTTAAAGGGGGGTGGGGGTGGGGGTGGGGGGTAATAAGGATCATAAAATGCAAAGTATGATAGAAAAAGTTGAGCAACTTCAACCCGTCATTATCACCACTGGACATTATAAACATTCCAGTGTGGCTGGAAGTTCTAAAATACAATTATCATGTTTCATGTTCCTTGGGAAGTCTAGCCATGAGCACCAGACATAGTTATCAAATCTCAACCTTAAAGTGTAAATACAAATGTACTATTAATCACTGACTAGGCCTGGTCAGGTCTGGGATGGGGTCTATATAGCTTTGATTTCTCTCGAGATAGGGAAACGGGCACTTTTAGGGGGAGGAGCGCAAATTACGGAGAATACGGTACTTGCACATAATCCCTCCCCCAGAATACAAATATCTCTTCATTCTCTGTAACCATCACCATATCCTAAGAATCTGCTTCTCTCTTATTAATGATGATGTCAATTTCATTACGAGAGTTTCAAGTTATATGTATCGACAGGAAGCAGTAGATAATATGCACATTTTAAAGTTACATTTAGTACTACATCAGGAAAATTGGTTTTACCAAAAAAAATCAATTTATACAGCATGTTATATTATACATTGTGCAAATTAAATTCGAGTTTTTGTTAGCAGGTATGTTAGAATCTCTAAAGAATACAGATCCAGTTTCATGTGCTATACAAATGTGGTGGTCTTTTGTTAAGAGATAATGAATATTGCCAAGTAAAATACATAACATGAAAAACTTTCCTCACTGAGAAAAATGACATCTGATTTAAAACTGTTTTGGTTCATAAATTTCAACCTTTAGCCCTTAAACTTCCAATTTAGAAAAAGATAAATCACAGCTTTTTTATAAATCTACATATATGTATATAATATTTCTGCACATTCATTTAGCACTGTATGTGTAATATCAATTCTATTTCACACCTGTACATTAGGGTGATATTAGCTAATTAACCTATCATCACAGCATTAATGTATGCATATAGGTTCACAAAAATATTCAAGTTAATGGTGCCAAGGTAGTCATTATTTTGCAATAATCAAGATTTATAATATGTTGTTAAACATGTTTTGCGTCTTTCTTTAAATTAGTTAATTTACTCAAAGTTCATATAACATAATATTTTCATAACAATCATTTTGAATCACTGGGTGTGAGAATGTTTTTTTACAAATAACATCATTTATACTAGTCCGATTTATTCTGACGTTTGATCAAATTTTTTCATATCGGTTTGTCGTCGATTAACGTCAGAACTCCGGTCCACTATAATATGCGAGAAGCGCACTTCGAACTGATATTTTAGGAACAAATTGTCACTTTCACACACATGATGCACATTAGAGAGCCTGAGTTCTGACGTTAATCGACGACAGACCGATATGAAAAAAGTCAATAAAACGTCAGAATAATTCGGACTACATTTATACATGCATGTTCTTTTACTAATGACCTGAACACAGTTTTGAGTGAAAAAATATAACCACATACACCAAACTACATAATATAAGTGACTCAATGTTTTCTAAAGAATTCTCATGTGGCAAGATATTTGCTTCCTATCTTTTATACATCGAACGGTGGTCATTTGAGGTCCAGATCATATCTACTTTGCTTACAGTTTTGATAATTATTAAAAAATCATCAGCTCAATTTTTCCCTTAGCCAAGAGGTCCATTTAAGGCTGTAAGCTTGGTACAATGTGATTCAGACTGGTCTTAATTGATTAAGAATCATTAATTTTATATCTATTTAATGCTTTATTCACTATTATTTCCAGAAACCACAGAAAGATCGGGGAATGTTGCTGGTGTATAGAGGAAGAGGTTATTTTCTCTTCTTTTTTCTTATCTAACAAGCAAATGTACAGGTATCACAGCTAGGGGTCATGCAAACCAAGCTTCAATTCCTGTCAATCTCAAATTGGAGCATGCACAATTGGGAGCAAAAAGGACCACAATTCCTTTCGTAATTTGAAATTGAAAATATAAATACCTTGTTTTAAAAACAAGAGAAAAATAAAAAAAAAAATAAAAATCTGGCAGTAAGCCCATGCCTGTCAATAAGCCCATGCTTGTCAATAAGCCCACCCATATGTATTGCAGTTCAGTAGAAATGCCAACAAATGGTTTGTCAACATTGTCCTGTAATAAGCTTACCCACCTTTTTTTCATTCAAAAGTCATGTGTCCACCCCCCCCCCCCCCC
>NW_018408551.1:1418214-1460917 GCF_002113885.1 Mizuhopecten yessoensis
CCTTTTCAATGTTGTTTTGATTGTGGCAGCATGTTTTAACCGTTTTCATTTAATTTTTGGTCGGTGATTTGAATTTTAGTCGTTTTATAATGGATGAGCTATAATTTAAGCTTAAAAGAATCTGAATATATTAAAATTTCTACTCTATGGTCTAACTTTTAGATATGTATCACAAGTAATGCTAGAGGAACATATTTTGTTTGATGCATTACACAAAACATGCTGTACATAAAAATAACCTGTGAAGTATACAAGATATTCAGTCATAACATGATGTTCTTTTCATGGCCACCTTGACCTTGTCCTCATACTTATTTTACCTCTAAAGTAATCACTTGAGCATAAAGGTATTAATACAAAATGTACAGGGTCGGATATGTGTGAAGTATATATATGTGTATGATTCTATCATCTCGAAACAGGCTACCGGCATATATATGTTGTTTACATTGATTTGGAGTGGGGTATTATCATGAATGAACAGGACAGACATATATATGTATGCCTATGATTCAATCCTCTAGCCTGTCATGTCACTCCCGAGATCCGCCATCACAGTCCTATAAACTCAACAATACTGTCCTGTGTCCTGAGGTAGTGACTTTGAGGTCATCCAACAATAGCAAACTACTGGCAGAGAAATTGTTTTCCAAATTTTTCTTTTTTAATCATTTTGCCTTGGAATTAGATCAGGACTTTGTGAAGCATAAAGTAATTTAATTGACAATTTAAAAACAGATCGAGTATTTGATTAAAACTGACTTGGGGAAATTTGTAACAAATGTAAGATATTATGATTTATTTACAGATACCAGTTTTCTTCCTTCTTAATAAACCATGATACCAATTTAGATCCCCTATCTCTATCTCACAAGACTTGTACCCGACTCCAACTATCTCCAGTAACAGACTATAGAGTGGCCATTCCCCAGTTTTGTTTGTTTGTTTGACTGGTTTTAGTTATTCAGCAAACAAATTCCCAAGTCTAAGATGCCCCTTAACTTATAGCTCCTCAACTTCTTCTCCCCACCATTAATTCCCCACACCATGTCAGTTACACACCTCCCAATACTAAGCTGGTTAACCCTGGAGACCATTGAGAACATCCCCTTACTACTCAACAATAAATCACATTTATTACTGGGACCATATTGACCCCTGGCCTTGAGCAGACCAGAAACATATTACTGGGACCACCCCTGGCCTTGAGCAGACCAGAAATATATTACTGGGACCACCCCTGGCCTTGAGCAGACCAGAAATATATTACTGGGACCACCCCTGGCCTTGAGCAGACCAGACATATATTACTGGGACCACCCCTGGCCTTGAGCAGACCGGAAATATATTACTGGGACCAGCCCTGGCCTTGAGCAGACCAGACATATATTACTGGGACCACCCCTGACCTTGAGCAGACAGGAAATACATTACTGGGACCACCCCTGGCCTTGAGCAGACCAGAAATATATTACTGGGACCACCCCTGGCCTTGAGCAGACCGGAAATATATTACTGGGACCACCCCTGGCCTTGAGCAGACCGGAAATATATTACTGGAACCACCCCTGGCCTTGAGCAGACCAGAAATATATTACTGGGACCACCCCTGTCATTGAGCAGACTAGAATATCAAAGAGAGTAACTAGAACCCACGACTGTGATCCCAATCACAAGATACTGACCTGACCACCTCTGGTCTTGAGCGGACCAGGATGTCATAGAGAATAACCAACCCAAGAGTGTGATCCCAAAATTCATAAAAGACAAAATACAGTGTACTGACCTGAGCACCCCTGACCTTGAGCAGACCAGGATATCGTACAGAGCAATCATCCCCAAGACTGTGATGCCTTGCTCCTTACACAGCATCGCCACTCCTCCAGACACCAGGCTCCCACACAAGAGGACTGAACTCTGTACCTCTGGGAAGAGGAGACAACTCTTTTGCCATCTCACATCTAGACTCCTGTCAACAAAAGAGCAGATTTGAGAATACATTTTATCTTTTAGGTATTTCATGACGGCTGACATCATTTGAATGTTTAGCTTGTTTCTGATCAGGTTCCTGAAAAACAGCAATCCTAATTATGTTTGATAATGTCAGACCATCAATTTACATATACTATATATCACAAACTATGCATAATGAGATCTTTCATTTACAAATGCTTTATTCCTTTTTTCTTTTCCCTGAACAACTGGGACAGCATTTGTCATTAAAACTTAAAACACCATTTAGGGAGAATGACCTCAGCCTTTTGTGATCATTCAGTATTTACTGCAGATCCAAGGAGTTTAGTGAAGACAAGTTTAGAAAATAACTGCCAAACATATGGAATGAAATGGCATTGAATGACACTTTATTTTCTGAAACAAAAATATAGATGTCTGTTTCTGAACAACCAATAGAAGTTCATGATGTTTAGTGACAATGATGTTAAAATCATTAAAGTCATGAAACAGATACCAACAACTACATTGTAATCAGAGTGATGGAAAGTCAACCTTGAATGATTATGACCTCACAAAATGACCTCATACATTGTAAGTAAAGGTGAGTACCTTTTTTCTCTAATCATCTGAGCATTCAGTAAAGATGACGTTAGAAATAGTGAAGTTTACAATGAAGCAGAAATTATTAACCAATCAGATTGAAGGTCAATCAACCTTCAAATTACCAATTAACCTTTGATGGAAATGATATAAAAAAAAATTACAGATGTATATTAGCAGCCAAAGTCTGATGAGGACGAAAAGAAAACTTGATGTGCTAAGAAGACAGATGGAGATAAAAAGAAAACAGACAGAGAGAGACAAATGACAAAAAATGCTAAATGTAGACATGTATGTAAAAATACTTCTAAACTTTGACTCATGGTGTTTCCATTTAGGCCCATCTGTTTAGCTCCCTGTCAGAATAATAACTGGGTGGATGTCATGCCCTTGTATAAGCACTCATGGTAGAACAAATAATTTGGTGCAATATAAAGTATCCCTGAATTAAATTGCTTGTTTGTTGTTTTGGGTTTAACATCCTCGAAACAGCTAAATTCATATGAAGATATAAATGCCTGAGTGAGATTATCGGTAGGTATAGGGCCTTTGCAACCAGCCAACATCTTTCTCAACTCCCTTGGGAGCATACAGACGGTGCTGCCATTTCAACGCTCACAGCTAGCATTCAACAATTCTAGCACTTAACCAAACCACATACTCATTTACAGCTGAGTAGACTGGAACAAGCGCATACAGACGGTGCTGCCATTTCGACGCTCACAGCTAGCATTCAACAATTCTAGCACTTACCCAAACCCCAAACTCATTTACAGCTGAGTAGACTGGAACAAGCGGAGTAAAGTATCTTGCTCAAAGATACAACACAGTGCCGTGCCTTGGCTCGAACCCGCAACCCTTCGGTCACGAGCCCGGCATCCTACCACTAGACTACCGTGCCTCCTAAACTGCATGTTATCTAAGAGGCAACAAATGTGGGGCCCACTGCAGGTTTGTTAGTTTTCCGCCGCTGCAATGGGGGCAGCAGATCAATTTTGGTTTCTTCTATGTCATCTAAGTAGAAGACAGAAGAAAACCAACACACCTGCAGTGGGCCCCACATTTGTTGCCTCTTAGATAACATGCAGTTGGATACAGCAAGTCTATATTGTTTCCCTTAACTTGCAGCTGGATCATTGAAGTGCGCTATGACAAAATGACCTTATAAATGTTGCGAAGATATATACGTCCTAACAATCAACAACCAACTCCAACCTCTGTGGGATTACACTCGAAATGATTTACAGCTTTATAAACTGCATTAACAGAAATACAAAATAAGAAACAACAACATGTATACCTTCCTGTCTTAATCCATCTTGTACTCCCTAGTATTTAACCAAACAAATTTGAATTCATTTTAAATACTCTTCAACAATTTAGATTAAAATAACATGTTTAGGTAAAATGTATCACTTAGATTTCTGAATTCAAGACATTTTCTCATCGATCTTATGCAACAATATCAAAGAAATGTTAAAAATTCTACAGTCTGTAACCCAATACTCATTTTTCATAGATGCAACCAATCTTCCTGTCACGGCAAAGGAAATTAATTGGGAGTTTCTATGCTGGTTTCCCTGATACAGTAATTATTTCTCCAAGTCTGTCCCTGAAATCTTACTCCATAGAGAACAGATGATGACCTTAACAAGTTGAAATGTCTGTGAATGACAATCAGATTTCTGATCACACCATTCTGCAGTGAGAAGCATATTAATTTCCTGCTTTGATGTTCCCACACAAAACATGTTGTTATTGCTTTCTATGTCATTAGCATGACAAATTCAGAGTTAGGAGAAGGCTGCACTGTATCTGACACTATCTGCGGGCAACACAAATCATCCATGCTGAATATTGTAACTGTGTATTCAAGACAACATGATCATGATTGGGCCTAAGAATACATCTCTACTCAAGGTTTGTGGTAAAGCAAACACGTACGTACAGTCTTAACTTGAGAATAACTGTCAACAATGACTGAAAGGACACCCTTATCAGACTACACACGATGGTTGTGATATATCATTTATTGTGGCTCAATATATCATATTTAAATCACAATTTCATGGTTGGTCCTAATTGAAAATCAACTGCCAAAGAAGACCACCTGTTGTTACCAGTAATGAGGTAAATGCCTGTCTTCAGAACACCTGCCAATTACAAAACAACTGTCATAAGAAATTGCCTGTCTTTAGAGACCGCCAAGAGAGAGGAACTTTAATTGTCTTCAGAGAACATTTTCTTCAGAGACTGACCACTCATAGGTGACATTTTGTAATCATTGCCTTCAGAAAAAAAAATTGTCTTCAGAGACCACCTGTCATAAAAAACTACTTGCCTATAAGGACCACTCTTAGGATACTACTTCTCTACAGAGACCACCTGTCATGAGGTACTACTTGTCTTCAGAGACCACCTGCCATATGTGATACTACTTGTCTTCAGAGACCACCTGTCATGAGATACTACTTGTCTTTAGAGACTACCTGTCATGATATATTACTTGTCTTTAGAGACCACCTGTCATGACATATTACTTTTCTACAGAGACCACCTGTCCTGAGAAACTACTTGTCTACAGAGACCACCTGTCATGTGATACTACTTCTCTACAGAGACCACCAGTCATGAGGTACTACTTGTCAACAGAGACCACCTGTCATGAGATACTACTTGTCTACAGAGACCATCTGTCATGTGATACTACTTCTCTACAGAGACTACCTGTCATGAGGTACTACTTGTCTATAGAGACCACCTGACATGACATATTACTTGTCTACAGAGACCACCTGACATGACATATTACTTCTCTACAGAGACCACCAGTCATGAGGTACTAGTTGTCTTCAGAGGCTTCCTGTCATGACATATTACTTGTCTACAGAGACCATCTGTCATGTGATACTACTTCTCTACAGAGACTACCTGTCATGAGGTACTAGTTGTCTTCAGAGACTACCTGTCATGACATATTACTTCTCTACAGAGACCACCTGTCATGAGGTACTACTTGTCTACAGAGACCACCTGTCATGAGATATTACTTGTCTTCAGAGACCACCTGTCATGAGATACTACTTGTCTCCAGAGACCACCTGTCATGAGATACTACTTGTCTACAGAAACAACCTTTCATGAGATATTACTTGTCTACAGAGACCACCTGTCATGAGATACTACTTCTCTACAGAGACCACCTGTCATGACATATTACTTCTCTACAGAGACCACCTGCCATATTATACTACTTGTCTACAGAGACCACCTGTCATGAGATACTACTTCTCTACAGAGACCACCTGTCATGACATATTATTTCTCTACAGAGACATCCTGACATGACATATTACTTCTCTACAGAGACCACCTGACATGACATATTACTTCTCTACAGAGACCACCTATCATGAGGTACTACTTGTCTACAGAGGCCACCTGTCATGAGATACTACTTGTCTTCAGAGACCACCAGTCATGTGATATTACTTGTCTACAGAGACCACCTGACATGACATATTACTTCTCTACAGAGACCACCTGTCAGGACATATTACTTCTCTGCAGAGACCACCTGTCATGACATATTACTTCTCTACAGAGACCACCTGTCATGACATATTACTTCTCTACGGAGACCACCTGACATGACATATTACTTCTCTACGGAGATCACCTGACATGACATATTACTTCTCTAAGGAGACCACCTGACATGACATATTACTTCTCTACAGAGACCACCTGTCATGTGATACTACTTGTCTACAGAGACAACATATAATGAAAAATCACTATACTGTGTGGTTTTTAGTACATATCATATGTTCATCTTTATTGGCAATACTCAATGTGCTTCCACTCAAACATCTTTTGAAGTTTAACAAACTTGCAGTTATTGTAGGATTTCAAAATTAAATGACAGGAAACAAACATTTGATAGAGTTATCATATCTTTTTCTTAAATTATTCTTGTCCATTTCAAGGTAAAGATGAACCAGATATGATAACATTATTTCTATCAATGTCAGCATCAGATGAATTTATATTCTAACAAACAGATATATGATATGATGATATCGCTGTACAATATATGTGCCCATCACAAAACCATGTAGCTGTTTTATGGCAGAAAAAACCCACATGACATTCAACTGATGAAATAGCATATACATGTCTATGTAGCACGTAATAAATCAGTATATTTAATGGTTAAAAAATATTTCACTTCACTATAAAATTAAAAAGGCACCCTTTTTTAACTGTTTACATCATATCTCGCATATGAGATGTGCATCGATCAAGTTTATAGATAAGTGTATGGAAGTAGCACTATACATACACCGACAGAAGCATGCTTATTGTGTATCAGTAAATATATACATTACGAACAACTGTGCTGTATGAATATGGGTAATTGCGATCATAGAATTTAGAATTTCACAATATAGACGACATTTCTAGGTAATAACGACTTCTCACAGACCTACTGAAATTTTTCTCGGATCTTATCGCAACCAAGAAAATAGTACGTACACATTACGTACAATTGATAACATGAAATCAAGAAAACCTGTTATGATAAATGAACAAAAGTTATTAATGTAACGTAATGTAAACTTCATTTATTTTACAACAATTATGAAACAAGTTATTTCAACTTATATAAATCACTCTTGTTGGCACAGATGTTAGTGTGCAGGGGGTGGGGGGGGGTCTTAATGTGGGAGGAAACTGGAGTACCCTGAGGAAACCAACGTGGTCGTGCAGTACCAGTAACTTCATACCTTTTCACATCTGATCGGGGAATCGAACCCCAGTCGCCTTGGTAAAAGGCAAGCGTGCTATCAACTGGGCACACAACCACCCAAAAATAGTTAACAGAGCACTCACCCCCCTCACTACTATACTTTCAACTGAATCATACACATACTATAACATAAATGATTCCCCTACATTTATAGTGTTTTCAAAGGTAATTGTAAATGGTTTTGTCATTAAGTTTGAACACCTGGTGGGGTATTTATAAGTTGATTAAATAATATCCAATCCTACTTGACTTCATCAAATGGAATATAGAAAGCTTAACCATGTACTCAAGTACAGTGCATTTTGATTGAATCCAAGATTTAATGCAATAAAATTGCACAATGCGACCACAACACATTATTTTATCAACAAGTCTTACTACATTCATTTTAAATGCAGGTACTTACTTGATATATAAAATGAATGATATAAAAAAGAAAATCCCAGCCAGGACATCAGCTCTTCCAACAAGTCCTGCTACCTAGAATATATAAAGACAAACTATTCAAATGCACATATCGACCAGAAAAGTAATAACATTTTTGCATTCCTGTTGAAACACACATTGTGGTGGTGATACTTCATCAAAAACATTCCCCATCGTCTTGAGTTAAAATGTATCCATTCATCTTACCATGAAACCCCCCAAAATAACACAGCCATAAAAATATACCCCTATTCATTTACACTTTGGTACATCATCATGTTGGGGTGAAATAAAAGGTAAGTACATCCACTTATTGCCACGATCCACTGATCCAACATTAAAACTACATATATTGCAAAATAATCGAGTTAGAACATGGTAATGGAGTAATTGTTGTCCTAAGCATTGTTTCAGTTTTGGACTTTGTATTGGAGTAACTATTGTCCTTTTTATTACTTTAGTTTTGGACTTTGTATTGGAGTAACTACTGTCCTTAATATTACTTTAGTTTTGAATTTTGTATTGGAGTAACTATTGTCCTTAATATTACTTTAGTATTGGACTTTGTATTGGAGTAATTATTGTCCACAACATATCACTTTAGCTTTGGACTTTGTATTGGAGTTATTATTGTCCTTAATATTACTTTAGTTTTGGATTTTGTATTGGAGTAACTAGTGCCCTTAATATTACTTTAGTTTTGGACTTTGTATTGGAGTAACTATTGCCCTTAATATTACTTTAGTTTTGGACTTTGTATTGGAGTAACTATTGCCCTTAATATTACTTTAGTTTTGGACTTTGTATTGGAGTAACTATTGCCCTTAATATTACTTTAGTTTTGGACTTTGTATTGGAGTAACTATTGCCCTTAATATTACTTTAGTTTTGGACTTTGTATTGGAGTAACTATTGCCCTTAATATTACTTTAGTTTTGGACTTTGTATTGGAGTAACTATTGCCCTTAATATTACTTTAGTTTTGGACTTTGTATTGGAGTAACTATTGCCCTTAATATTACTTTAGTTTTGGACTTTGTATTGGAGTAACTATTGCCCTTAATATTACTTTAGTTTTGGACTTTGTATTGGAGTAACTATTGCCCTTAATATTACTTTAGTTTTGGACTTTGTATTGGAGTAACTATTGCCCTTAATATTACTTTAGTTTTGGATTTTGTATTGGAGTAACTATTGTCCTTAATATTACTTTAGCTTTGGACTTTGTATTGGAGTAACTATTGCCCTTTATATTACTTTAGTTTTGGACTTTGTATTGGAGAAACTATTGGACTTTGTATTGGGAGAAACTATTGTCCTTTATATTACTTTAGTTTTGGACTTTGTATTGGAGAAACTATTGGACTTTGTATTGGAGAAACTATTGTCCTTTATATTACTTTAGCTTTGGACTTTGTATTGGAGTAACTATTGTCCTTTATATTACTTCAGTTTTTGACTTTGTATTGGAGAAACTATTGTCCTTTATATTACTTTAGTTTTTGACTTTGTATTGGAGTAACTATTGTCCTTAATATTACTTTAGTTTTGGCCTTTGTATTGGAGTAACTACTGTCCTTGATATTACTTTAGTTTTAAATTTTGTATTGGAGTAACTATTGTCCTTAATATTACTTTAGTATTGGACTTTGTATTGGAGTAATTATTGTCCACAACATATTACTTCAGTTTTTGACTTTGTATTGGAGTAACTATTGTCCTTCATATTACTTTAGTTTTGGATTTTGTATTGGAGTAACTAGTGCCCTTAATATTACTTTAGTTTTGGACTTTGTATTCAAGTAACTATTGCCCTTAACATTGTTTCAGTATTGGCCTTTGTATTGGAGTAACTATTGTCCTTAATATTACTTTAGTTTTGGATTTTGTATTGGAGTAACTATTGCCCTTAATATTACTTTAGTTTTGGACTTTGTATTGGAGTAACTATTGCCCTTAATATTACTTTAGTTTTGATTTTGTATTGGAGTAACTATTGCCCTTAATATTACTTCAGTTTTGGATTTTGTATTGGAGTAACTATTGCCCTTAATATTACTTTAGTTTTGGACTTCGTATTGGAGTAACTATTGTCCTTAATATTACTTTAGTATAAGGATTTGTATTAGAGGATTTCCTCATTGGTAAAAATCACCTTAAAATTACAATATTAATCAATCCTGATTTATTCACAGTCAAAGCCACTATATTTGTTCATAGCGACATGAATATCCAACGTGATAATGCTTACGACTATAACCACATTATTTGTACACAGTTAGTTATAAATCCTTCTTAATTAATTTACCACAATAACCAGATTATTTGTACATAGTGATAATTATATATTTATAAAAATCTACATTTATTGATGATTATAACTGCACTATTTGTACACAGCGACATATATATATGTTTTGACTTAAAAGCAGTCAGCATAATTCACGGAAGAAATTTACACACTGAACATCTTTGCTAAACTTTAAGTAATTCTTTAAAGCAGAATGACCTTCAGTATTGAGATATATTGATTTCAGGTATTCTGATTACCTGAACCATCGTTTTGTACCTGACAGAAACAGAAGTTCTATTGTAAGCACCTAATAGGACATTACAATTGAATAAATCTGCAATCCCTGTTGTTTCCTGGATATTTAGCAAACTGTGGCTGGAATCGTAAGTACAAAAGAACTGAAATTTTCTTTCTTTATAGCGATTTAACTCATTCACCCCTGAAGACACATTTGAACTCTTTCGAATCAAAAGTTGGAATAGTTCATTATGAAATTTCAGGGGTGAATGAGTTAATCACTTATGAAATGGGCAAGATAGATGCAAAGAAATTTGATTTTGAAATATAGAGATTACACTATAGTAGGGAAATGACTGTACATGCTAGACTTCAGCCGATACATTGATTAACCATGCATCAGGGTGTTGGTTTCCAATTGTCTTAATCCTTACTTTTCTTAAATAATGTTGCAGAGAACCTATGTACAGTCATTTCTAAAGACACGTTTAAATACCCATAGATCTACTGTACCCAAATCACATAATGAGGAAGGAATCAAATCTCTAACAATTCTAACACAATTCTGATATGACTCACACCCTCCTGGGTGTCCTCTTGAAAGAAAAATGAAGTCAGGATTGTGATACAGTTTACTTACACACTGGCATGGGCTTCTAATGATCAGCAGTATGGTTTTTCACTATTTTCAAGATCAATTAAAGCATTAATCCAATCTCAAAATGAAATATTTTGATTAATTAATAAACATCTGTTTCCAGAACTTAAAGTAGTGAGAGGTTTTAAGATGATTTAAAAAATTACCAGTACAGCCAAATCCGTGAGATTTTACATGAATTGACTAATAATAAAGATTTTTTTTTAAATTTAGTGAAAAGATACCTCAATTCTAGAAAAACTGGCAAATATGTACCAGCATACATGTATACCAAGTTAGTAATTTAGTATTCTTTATCTATTATTAAAATAGATTGTATACTTGCCTCAGAGAAGGATGAGAGCTCGAGGGTTCAACATATTTAACCGCGAAGAGGAACATTTAGGACCGTTAATTTATTTAGTTAGCTGCTGTATCAGACAGGCAAGGCAATAAATCTGTCACAATTCACACAGTACTGAACAAGACTCATTAAATTATATATACATGACTGAAGCTTACACTCCCTTATAGTCTCCGGTAGGGTCCTCCCACTGTGTATTTGGACTTCTACAATGCAGGTCATAGGGGTCAAAGCAAGAGAGAATTAACTATCTCTGACACCATTGTTTTATTTCCTAAACACTGTAAGCATTATTATGTTAATTAGGATTTACAGTCTAATACATCCCATTAAAACAGAATGGACTTGTAAATTATGTAAATTAAATTTTATAGTACTTGTTTAAACACAGTATAATGTTATCCTCAAGATTTCTATAAAGTACACTTAAGAATGCAATTGTATATAATCTGAATAATTACATAGTTTAATGATGTTAAAACTCGGTGTCCATTCAAACAGAAAGGCAACATTTAACCAAGCTATACTGAAGAAAACATATATGGTCTACAGTTGACATGACTGTGCCCCGTTCACAAATAATACAGCCATGAACCTTTATCTCTAACCTTCAAAATCCAGCAGCAAAATACCAGTGTTGAAATTCTATCAGTTCATTTGGACTTATTAATAATCATCTATGTATCCAATATCATATTAAAAAGTCACATCAATTTAAAACATTCAAACAACTTTAAAAACAACTGCAGTTTGTTGCCACATGATTTACTATGTGAAGTTGTAGGCCCTCAGACCTTCCAACATACCTTTTGATACATTCAGTGATATATGTACTCTCAGACCTCTTAGAACGAATGGATTACTTTTAAGGAAATCAAAAATTCCTTCAAAAAGATGATTTTAAATAATATTATGTGAGAAAATGTTCAATTTGTTCAAAACTTTGACCAGTCCATTTGCATTTTTATAAATGAATATGTACGTAGAAAACTTTGCAAATACATTTTGTATAGACAAAATCTTGCCACATTTAAGTCAATGTGATGATGCTAACAAGCAGAATCTTTGACTGGAGTTGTATTATAACTGATCATGATGAGTCTAACATATCTTTATAGAACTTGAATGTTTTTGTACACTTACTGCTTCAGTATGTATGGGGTGAACAGCGAACTGTATTCCCGTCATTAGACATACTCGAGGTTGGAGGAGAAATATGTCCAGGCAGGTATAAACAAGTAGTCCCGTCATGATGGCATGGAGTAAAACATTGGTCACATGAAAGCTGTAGGGATTGCCATTGCTAAGATAGTAGTTCCATCTGAAAAAGTTTAATATTTAACAATGATGAGTACTCAAACATGACATTATATCAGTAGAAAACAATTCTGTTGGTAACAAAATTATCGTTCACTCAGGATATACTGTATTTGCCATAATTATTGCTCCTACCCCCTTCCTTTATTTGGGAGGAACTGAAATTGTAAAGACCTTGGCCCAGACCTGATCAGACCCAATTAGTGATTAAAAGTACAGTACTGACACTTTAAAGAAGAGACATCCCATAAAGCATTGAATGGATGAACATTTTAATTTCCTTGGGTGTGATATCAATTGCTGGTCAAAGTTGCGCAACAATTTTTTTATCATATTTCAATTTTTTTTATCCTAATAAACACCCCTTTTTTAGCAAAGTGTTTAAAGTGTCCTGGCACTAATAAAGGCAAAAATGTTAACACTACCTCCCACATTCCTTGGTTTTTAAATGATCAGATTGTTGCCATGGTGTTGACCATACGGACAATTAAATGTTATGACCAAACTGACAGCTAAACAACCTACCCATCCCCTTATTTAGGACATAATATGTTTTTTTCAGTAACATTTTAAGTTTACCAGTTTAATATTAAGCATCCAGAAAGAAAACTGTATGCAGCTATTTTCCATGAGATTCATTTATTATTTTTTTACAGCTTTATTGTGAAGAGGTCTAAACCATGTGACTGGGTGTTAACTATATTTGCACAGCTATGCAACACTTATCTTACTGTTTTGGTGAACCATGGTAGCTTTGATCAGCTTACATCAATATTGAAGAATGGAGGATCAAAAATCAAAATGATGCAAAGTTATTTAATAGTTTGAAAGTACTTCATAATACATGATACTATACAACTGAAAGGTGACTGTGTTAGTCTGCCAGTTGCAGTCACCAAAAACATTTGAAGTTGAAAAACAATCATTTGTGTTCAGTTTGATTTTTATGAAAGCTACTTATATGGATAAAGTTTGTTTTATTTTTATATAATAAAAAACATGTAATATAACAAGGCAATTTTTTTTATTTTTTTTTTATATAATAAAACACATGTAATATATATAGTAAAAAGCAATGTTTATACCCATCTGCCTATAGCCTTTGAGTATAATAGTCCACCAGAGTATTCAGTTTAAATGGATACTAAATTTGTCCTTTCTTCATGTGATAGAACAGACATTTTCAGCAAAATTTAAATAGATTGAGTGCAAATCACTTCAATTCATCATCTTTTCTGCGAGAATCTTTTTATGGACTTCTCTGACAGTTTGTATGTAGTAAATTTAAACCTCTCAATCATTTTGTGCACTAAAAATTTGCAACAGTCATAACTGTACTTCACATTTCACAATATAACCCGTAGCTAAATACATCTATCTACATTTTAATTTCCCCTAGAGTAAAACTCAATTTAAGTTCAGTAGAGTTCACAAATGACTATTTTTATCAGTCTTCTTACTGATGATAGTGAAATAAAAAGTGCACATTCAAATTTTAAAAGGCAATTTAAATAATTTGATTATCTTTAATTAGGTTTCAAACTATATCAGTTTCATTCCTCTGTTGCCTTGTCGCCAATAAAGAAAGTCTAACAGCAACATCTGTCGTAACAAAATACTTATCCATTGTGTTTCTTACTATATTGTTAAAAAAATTAGCACAGAAAGAATGACAAAACATACATTGAAAATGACTAGACGAAAGAGGCGATAACGTCATTTTGATATTTGTTTAATGTAACCAGTGTCATATTTCCAACACAACGTTAAGTACTGACTTTTGACCAATGTTGTACTGACATCAGTACCTGAGAATCTGGACCACAGATGTGATGATGTTGGCCCAACGTTACATTCCTGCACCAGATGCGGTAATCAACATTAGATCACCAATGTACTGTCCGTTCGCCCAACATTGAATTACATTCGTTGACAGAATGTTTGTCAAGCCAACGTTTGGTGTCACGTTGGACCTTAGCTATAGTTTGACCAACGTCTGACTGCTAGCTGGGCACCAGCTTTTTACCCTAACAAATATGACCTACAGCTGGAAATTAGACTCCTCCATGATTATAGAAAAATGTTTTGAAATCAAGCATAATAGTTAATTAGTTACTATAAAGGTTTATGGACAGGAATAGATGATGCTCAGGCTTAGAGATCAACAGGACATCTTTAACATTAGTGCAATAAATGCAGTCAATGTTTTTTTTCAAAATATTTCGCAAATCAGAATGGAAGTAATATTTTCCACCATTTCTAAGTGAGAATGAATTAAGTCATGCAGTACAGTTACACTGTCCAATTTACTTTTACTGAAAGTGACTTTTATTGCATTCAGCGAAAAGGTTTAGCTAAACCAAAAGGAAAGTGACAAGTACTTGATAGCTAGTACTTGTTAGCAGGCTATCATACCTATATATATATATATATATTAGGCCTTTAACGTTGTAAAAAAACCCATTAAAATTTTTCATTTCTGTCTCAGCACTTATCAGTGCCTGGTAGAGGAATATAAGCCTAGATTAGGTTGACATTTTGATACAAAGAATTGTCCTCAGGGTCAAAATTTGTCAAAATTTGTTATCACATGTGTTGAAGGCTGGACAATTTACCCCTCAGTAAACATTGTACTGATAACCTGAGAAGCTACTGATGTTTATCACATAAACCCGCTACCTCTATCAACAAATACATATCAAAGGCGTCATGGAAAATAAACACAAATTAAATTTTATCATATAAAATGGTACTGAGAGTAACAATCTCTACATAGGACCGACTAATTCAGATCACTGGTCCATTAAACTGGTGATAACTTTGTTTTTTATAAATGTACATAAAAGTAGAATTTGAAAAATATCTTAAATGGACATGCATTTATTGAATTAGATGCATCCTCCCCAATTGAATAAACATGAACCCTGTATGACCTTTCATGTTTGAATCCATCAATAATGTGTAGGAAAAATAAATCTACACCTATACACACTGTTACTAAATGTATTAATAGTATATCATATACATTTTTCTTAATTATCTTACAGAAGTTTGTTCTCCATACCTGGGTAACCCCTAAATTGTTCCAATAAGATAAGGATACGTAAAGTACACCATTTCACAAGATCAATTTAGATTAGGGACATAATGGGCCTATTTCTGAATTGGCCACACTCTTTATTGCAGCTTGATACCTAATACCTATATAGCTATAGGGCACTTTATAGGTGAAGTTAAATGGTCACTTTGAATCACCTACAGATAAAATAGTCACTGGACACAATAGGTGACCAATACAATGAAAAACAAATCTTGTCAATTACACTACAGGGACACAAGTAAGTCACAATGGACTACATAGAATGACTCATATTTAATGGATTTTTTAGTGATACATTTGACTTTTGCAACTTTTATCACCATCAAGAGTTATCTCAGTTTGTAACATCAAGAGTACCTGCAACATGTGCAAACCAGGAATACATGTACACTTTTATAGTGGGTCCTAGAGTTTAAAACGAAATTGCCCACATACACAGAGATTTCACAAGAAATTTGTTTTAAATGACATCTCTTTAAATAAAAATCCCTATAAAAAACTAACAAATTTTATATCATAATAATACATAATGAACAATAGAGCATTCTTTCAAATTCCCTGTACTTGTTGTACAGCATGGGTTGGGCCATAATGTTCAGGGCACATTACAAAATACACTTAGACTTTTGACAGGTATACGTACGAATAGGGAAGTAACTATGCTGTTTAACACCTTTTAAAAAGCAAGCTAACCTTTTCCTGATAATTATAGTGAGTCACGTAATAGCTAATAGCACTGTATGTACCAGAGTTGAGTAGACCGAAACATGTACATGGATACATTTCAAATTTGAACGTTAGGTTTAAAGTTTCCATTATTCATTCAATAAATGTTTATATAGGAATTCAAGACAGCTTTATACGACTTTAACCAAATTAAAAATATGTGTAAAATATTCAGGATGAAACTGTACTTATGTGTAATGAGGATGTGGAAGGTATTAGTCTGGTGACAGGGGTAATAATGGGTGTATGGTTAATAAATAGTACTAATAATAAGACCCCAGCCTCCTCTGATGACACAATATGTATAAAAATTGTCTCGTTGTCAGAAGCTACCTTATCACAGCTATTACAATGACTCTGAGACTTTAAAATTGGTTCAATAGTTACTTATTGAAAAAAAGGTACACAAAAACTGTCCTTTCCACATTATTATTGGAATACAAGAAAACTAGGACTTCAATATTATAATTATGTAGCAGAACTGGACTGGGTTGATAGTCAGTGACCAGCTAGGTAGCTCAACTAGTAGAGCATCTATCTAGAGTTCGGAGGGACATTCCCATGTTCGAACCCTGTCCGGCCGTTGCATTTCTCTTTCTCCTGTTATATAACTGGTACATTGTATACAATAGATGTAAATGACACTTTATGATTGTTTCTGTATAACAAACTGACAAACAAGTATTTTGTTATGGTAGCAGATTTGTGCCATTTTTTTGGTGTCATCATTTTTCCAGAAGAGACAATTAAGATTTAGTAACTTATAACTCTCCTTGTTTTGTTTTTTAAGGATGACATAAGAACAAGAATTAAGGTTTGCTTTTTTTCGTCTTATTTATTGCCCATGGAACAAAGATATGGCACAGATCAGCCACCATATTTTGTTCCTTAATATAAAAAAAAATGATAATACTATTGTCCTGATGATCATTACATATAAATCAGGCTACTAGGTTTTACTGTAAAGTAGTAATATAATTGATGTAATATGATTTAAAGGTTCCACTGTACTGTATGTGGTATTGAAAAAAGCTTGCAAATATTTCTGGAAGAAAATAAGAAACAATGAGAAAACTTTAAAACTCTGGTATATTGACCAGTGTCCAAAGGATTACGGTAACTATATATGTAAGTATTAAGTTTTAAAGTTGACACATTGAACCTAAATGTTTTATCAGTATATAATGTGTGTACTCTCTAAATGTTATTTTAATCATATTAATTCATAACAATTGTACCTATTAGTTTCCAATTCCTTTTAAAAACATCAATACTAGCTTAATTATTTGTGTAGACAACAGGTGTACCCCTTTATTTATGGCTGGTTTCACTATGTATCCCTTAGGGCTGTACACTGAATTAAATTACCTTAAACAAACTGTATCAGGATTAAACATAAACATATATATATATAAAGAATTATATGTCACAGTGCTTGTTTGCCCCATATAACTTGATAATCTTCACAGTCAATACTTTCATATTTACTTTTATCATTAAATTACTATCATGATACAGCATATTAGACTTGCTCAAGTCTCTGTGTTATAAGTGATCAATATTTGCATATAGGTTTATATACTGATTTAATACCTTTAATCACCTCTCTGACAAATATGAGTCCCTGCAGTCCCACCTACTGTATATATATGAGTATCAAATTAGAAAAATGCATGGACTCCCAATCCATCTACCTTAAAAACAATGTGGCCATTATCATTGACTGCAGCCCTTTAAAACACACACTGTCTGTGGTTACTATGTACTATAGCACAGGATACCTGATATCAGGTAGGAGTGCACAGTTAACACACCGTTACAGGCTGCTACAATGATCCTGTTGTCTGCTAATGTTTCATTTTAATACAGCACCATTTTAATCACACAAAAAATGTCTGTTTAAAGGACACAGAGATGATCAGATAAGTAATGTGCTGCACGATGATATATCACACAGAAGCTGTTTGATTAATAATTTGATATTGATTGGGATATATATGACAATGTCAAAGATTTTATTCTCATGAGCTAAAGGTAAAAGATTTTATTCTTAGCTAGCAAACTACATGCAGTATAGAATGTAATGAAAAATATGCTATGCAAAAATACGTTAAAATTGACATATAAAGATCACTGACTGCCTTTTCAAAAGGAAAGGGATTTTTCTGTGTAATACTGTAATATATATATATCAAATTGATACACAACTGACATTAAAACTTTGAACATTTATGTATTTTTATGACAACAACTGATGTTACTCTATGGTCTTCTACAGTTGTATTGAAAGCCTGAAATTCTCAAATACTAATCCTTTATTTTTTGATAATCTTGTACTTCTTTTGCTTAACTTTATTATTTTGATGTTTCAATAATTGTGAAGATACACACTTAAATACAGAAATACTACTGTAGACATTAGTTTACTTTTACTCCACTGTGTTACAGCTGGTGACAGCAACAGTGTACAATGCAACCTGACACACACAACCCTGGATGATATGAGGCTTGAGTATTTATTCACACATTTATGCAAATGATCTGAATACTGTATTTTTTTTTATATAAATCCATTAGCATAAACAAATCATTTTTATTCCTCATGTGGAAGAATACTAATTACTGAAAATGTGTGTTTCATATGACCATATGAGAAAAGCTAGAAAAATGTACGAGCTTTAAAACAAAACTGAGGCAATAGCATATGACAAATATATAAAATGTACCACCCAAAAATGATTAAAATATGTACTTAGAATCTGAAACTGACAAAATACTACACAAAAAAATCTTTAGTGTATCATAAATAACAATAATGTGACAAAGAATTGTGCCTTTTCCATTCCCATGCTAATTTAACATAGTAATAGTTGCATGGATACAGTAGTTTCTTTTTAAGAATTAACAATGTAAAAATATTGTGTAGATATACACACCATGCATGAATAATATTTAATTATAACATAAATATAAAAAATATAGCTCAGGATCCAGCCCTCAGAAGCAGTCAAAATGGTTTCTAGAACTAATAATACATTGTATGAGAAAAATATACAACATGTACAGTATAAAATCAATCATAGATAGATTCATACCAGAAATATAAATCGTTTTGTATTGTTAATTTCAGTTTTGGTAAAAATTGGAATGACTTTTTCCAGCAGTGTTCATATATAGACATCAGTATATTTATATTTTGTGTATTGAACTGCAAATTATTCAACAATTAAAAAATACAACAACATCAAAATAACATTTTAATTGGGGAAAAACAATCTGAATCTACATATACACTTAAATCGTATATTAATGCAAAGATGTTACCATGGAAAGTTTAAGACATTTATGGTGGAATACATGTTCCAGCTACATATATATATATATATCTTACCTGAAAGTTAATACTGTTATCGGTCTGTAGGACTTGTGACTGGTTTTATCCGTCATAGCTTTTCCCCAGAAATCATTATAAAACACTTCAGATAAGGAAGATTCGCCTCTAGCATCCCGATTCGATTTTATAGCAAACATATCATCATGAAGGAAGTCACCCTCCAACGAGTTGATGTAGCACACGACTGCTGCTGCTACAGGAATCCCGATGACAGCCGGTATGTTCGAATGTTTGAATCTCACTTTCCAATTATTTTTACATTGTTTTGCTGGCTTGATAATATTATTGTTTAACTCCATCCTTCATTGTATGTGAAACTTCATTTTTAAGAATGACTTGTTTATCGTCTGCTCAGCACACGTCAGTTCAAGCGACCATGTGTTTGTGATCATGACAGCACCGTGTTTTGACTTGGCAAGCACATGGTAAGTTATTGTCACGTGACACCTGACGTATTACAGGTAAACAATATGGCGGCTTCCATGAGTGTTGCCAACGCCGCCGCTAGCGGAGATTTGACAGTAAGTTTTCGTCATTCTGCACCTGCCATGCTATTATATTAGTACTAATTAACGAGGGGGGTTCAAACCTACATTTGAGAAAACAAGCTCTTCACGAGATAGGCCAGAAGAGACCACAGCAAGCCGTTGCTATTGTCAACTTTCAACTTCTTCAGTCTTCTTTTGCCAGATTTTCTCGGATCTAGGTTAATATTTTCAAGCACGTACGCTTAGAGCCACTTGCATAACTGGTACCAACATTCGAGGGTTATGCATGACAACAATGTAAATATGAATCTATCACAATGTGAAGTTGTGAACGTGAAATATTGTAAATTATTGATATATATATATGTTATATTCTAATTTCCTATTGAAGGGAGATAACTCAAATTGTTTAATGCATTATGGTAGCGTCTGATGACCAGTTTCTGATTAAAGCAAACTTAAACAGAAACGTGCTTTACGTTGCTTTTCAACAATGTGAGTTTTTAAATTTATCAGGAAAATCAATTTGATATCACTTCCTAAATACTGATCTATGTAATGACACCTTAATCATTACTGTTGTCATTTAAGTCTTGACCAGTTTTTTTGCCCTCCTTATTGCAAAGACTGTATAGGCCTACTATAAATGATACTGTATTAATGATACATGTAAAGTCTAAAATACTGTAATGTATAAATAAAAAGTGTATTAGACTGATACATATTTGAATGACCACAAAATGTTTTGCATATGTTTTTCAGTCATAGTTTAATATAGTCATTCAAAGACAAATTGTGACATATTATATAATTGTAACAGGATAGAGAAAGGTGTACATGTGCTTCCACCAGGGATCAAACCCACAATCCCTAGGTTCCTAATCGGATGTTCAAGGGAGCTTATAAGGGAAATTCCTTCTAGCACTGCAAAGCTAGAAGGTGACATACCGAAATCCTATGTACAATATAAATTATCCTGAGTTTCCTCTGGCCCTAACACCAGACTTAGACATTTTGACATAGTAGATGTCTGGTGTAGGGGCCAGAGCGTACTGCTGTATGAAAAAGTGGAATTCTCAGACACCGTTTGGTATCGGAATGTTATGAACTCGAACACCATAACCCNGTCAGATGTTCAAGGGAGCATAAGGGACATTCCTTCTAGCACTGTAAAGCTAGAAGGTGACATACCGAAATCCTATGTACAATATAAATAATCTTGCGTTTCCTCTGGCCCTAACACCAGACTTAGACATTTTGACATAGTAGATGTCTGGTGTGGGGGCCAGAGCGCACTGCTGTATGAAAACGTGGAATTCTCCGACACCGTTTGGTATCGGAATGTTATGAACTCGAACACCATAACCCAGGTTCTTACTTCCTGTCACCACAGGAAGGGCCATGGTCACATTGTAACAGGAAAGAGAATACATGATAAGTGTGCTTCCCTCAGGAATCGAACTCGCAATCCTAAATGTTCCTAGTTGGACACTCTATGACTGAGCTAAAGGGAAATTCCCTCTACTCTAGTGCGAAGCTAGAAGACGGTCGTAATCATATGTACAATTACACTCTACCACACAGAAATGACATAAAAAATAACCTTCTCTCTGTGTTTTCTATTGTTACTTTTCTGCATGTATTTGAGTAAAATAATTTTAATTTTCTTTTTAATTTTCACTACATTTTCTTCAACATACTTGCAACATGAACCATGCAAATGCTTATTTTCACTTCCCCAAAACCAATGACATCAGTATGCTCTGTCACAGCAATTATGAATGTGCAAAACTTCAGGGCATAGAAGTAGTTGAAGCACAGAAACAGGTCCTCAGACAATAAATATATATATATGTATATACTGCTTCAACTTTTATCACAGGGAATATTTTAATTCCCGATCAAACGAATGAGATGCAGAGAAGAATAAATTTAGGATATGTTACTAATTAGTAAAATTATAAGGTATCCTCTCATAACTTAACAAGCAAGTAAATTTCTTATTTTTTTTAGAAACCACCATAAATATATATGTAAATTTCATATAAAAATTTTGATTGATGAAATTTAATTAGCATCATATATTATCCTATATTTCCTTTTCATGATGAGCTATACCAGATGTTTTATGACATGTTCTATTTTGTACAGGTATGTTAAAATCATACCTGATGTGACTTTAATTTAAAAAAGATAGCTGTACCAGTAATTATCAAATATGATATAATGAGACTGCATGTGTGTGAAATAGAGGTTTCTGTAACTGAATTTGAGATAGATATACAATGAAGTTAAATGAATTACATGTATGCTTTATTTAAAAAGATATTTCTTTTGTAATTTAAATATAGATCTCTTTAATTGAAAAACATCAATCTCTAATTGAAATTCACTTACCTAGGTATACAAATATCTGAATCGAAGAGATTGAGAGATATATATCCAATTTTCCCTTAACCTAAAGATATCTGTATTTATAGCAAAGATAATTGTATTTTGTATGCAAATCTGAAAGTTTCAGCTTCCCATAAAGGCTTAAAAAAAAAAAAGTATTTTGATGCCTTATATTCTTATTACTTGAAATCAGTTGGTGAAGGAACTTCTCCGACAAGGTGGACCTCCCAATGAACGGTCTAAGGATGGGATGACTCCATTGGCTGTGGCAGCTTTCTGGGGTTATGCTGAAATTGTAGAAGTTCTGCTGGAATGCAGGTATGTCAATGATTATAGAAGTGTACAACTGTATATACATTACATGGTGTAGGACAATTTTGAATATGTTCATTAAAAATTTCTGAGAAGCTTAACTTAAACAGACCAGTATACAGACAGTATATCACTGATAATGAAATACTGACAGAATATTACTGATGTGTCACTGCATGACTGGATCTATAATTGTTGTTTCAGAGCAGATATTAATACATGTAACAACAACACAATGTGGACAGCCTTACACTGTGCTGCCTTTCAAGGTCATGGAAAGGTCATCATGAAATTGATGGAATACAAACCTGACCTCTATCTCAAGGACAATCAGGGGAGGTAAGTACTATAAATTATGGACTTCGGATGAGTTCTGTTCATGATTCAAAGACCTGCATGGTCTGAGCAATATTCCTCAAGGCCAAAGGTTTATCTTTCCCCAGCAAAAACGAGAATGCACATGTATATGAAGTGTGGGAGAATCATATATCCCTGACAAAGGAGTTATAACATATATCCCTGGCATAAGTTTAGGACATACAATGTACATGTATGTGTGTGATATGTGTGCATACAGATTGTATCATAAAATAACTTTTTTGTACAGATTGTATTACACTAAGGAAGGATGTTTCATTGTTTCTGTCTCGAGTGAAATGACTGACTTAATGATATCCTTCTGTAGTATTTTCTTGATGATATCATGTTTTTCATTGTCAATATCATACCATCCTCGATACTCAAGAGGTTACACTTACTTAAGCTCTCTGCACCCCTTGAATATGTCATACAAATGTAGCAAAATTGAAGGCACGCAGCTAGCTATTTGATTGGTCTCTGGTAAAAAACACACTGACCAATCGCTAGGCTGATCCTTGTTCTTTGAAGATTAGAGAGGAGCAAAACACGACTTCAAAGCCAGTCAATTTTACAGGTACAAATTAGTCTTCTCATCTCATCCGTAAGGTGATGCACACTGATCTTAGCCTTCCATTTTGCTATGACATATTCCAAGGGTGGGCCGGAGAGCGAAAGTGAGCCCCTTGAGTATGGAGGATGATCTCATACGTACAGAATGTATAGTGATTATTTCTATTTTAAGGACTGCTGTTGACTTTGCTTCAGCACTGGATGCAATTTGGCCGTTTTTTGCAGGTATGTTACTGGTAAAGTTGTAACTAAAATCTGCTCATACAGTGTGTTAGAGTAATTAATGATATATAATCTACTAGGAATTTTTATTTTTTTATTTTTGAACATCATTTCTGTTTACCAAAAAAGGCGATATCTTATGTGGTTAATTAACCTCAATTTACTCTCTTCAGCTGCTGGATGTAAAAGAACAACAAAAGCAGATCTCATTCGAATGGACATTGTAAAAAAGGTAGGATTTATGGATAAACCAGTACAGGATGAAATCCATTATGTTTACATGTGAATTTGAACTACTGGTAATATATCTTAATTTAATTATGATGCACACTTGGACAAACTGTAAATACAAACTGTATCATAGTAATATATTACTAGGTACAAACTACTCATATTATTGATAATTAACTTATTTCTCAAGTACAGTGTTTAAATTGTCAAAGTTACTGTATACTAATTGGAGGTCAAGGCCTGCAATCACATTCATTGACTTTGAACAATAAATAAGCAAAGAATTATTAGAAACTTTTGTTAAACCAAATAGTTTGCTATATATGGTCAGAGGAGCAATTAGGTATTGTCATTCATTTGACAGGATTATGGTTTTCAGAAACTGAAATGAGAATCTGTCTGTCTAATCCAATGGTTGTTTAAATTGCTGACTATAAAGTCTTTGTGACTATACATCTCTAAAATCTTAAGCGTGTTTATTCATTTGATCGATGTTATGTAATTTATGTCCATGTATTTCTCAAATAAAGTGTCTAGCTATCTTATTAATGTCAACTGCTGTGAATTAACAGGGCCATTGGTGCATGCATGTATTTATACAAATATATATTGATTCCCTCAATGTAGAAATCTTGGTTTTGAGATTGTAAATTGTTAAAAACTACAAAATCTGAAGAAAATGTCTGTTCTGTATATTCCCAGAGTGCCCCAGTAGACTTTGATTGTTTCAAACATTTAAACTTACTTCATCATTGCAAGTGTCAATAATAGAAAAAAAAGTTGATGATATGGATTACAAACGTTTCATAATTGTGAAAAAAGATTTTTTTTATTGCAGGTGTCTCATGATCCAGCCAATGTAAATCCATCCGTACATGGCATACAGCAGTCAGACTTTGCTCACTTCTCACGACCAGGATCAGCATATGTGATGAAATCTCAACCCTACAGAGGGCAGAATAACTACACAGACTCCAATATGGTAGGGAAGCAATACATTTTAATATTGAAAACATCCAGAACATTAGCAACCATGTAAAACAGTTACCAACAACTATAAGTTATTGGTGCGGCAGTAGTTGGTAAAATAACTGGAACTGATACTGCAGGTATATTTGAGTGTGAATTTAAATATAGGGAGTGTAAATTTAATTACCCTAAGATCAGCTATATATATCCATGATGCTCTACAGTCGGTTTTGATGTCAATCAAACTGGACACTTACAATGTATACACATATATTTTGCTTAAACTGTACAACTAAATTGTGAACATTGATTTCTGCAGGCTATGGCCTCAGTTACGGGAGATGTGCTGGCTGGTACACCAGATCTACCCCTAAACAACAGTAGGACAACCGTCCCCTCCTTCTCACTGTGGCAGCACTGACCATAGGGCAAGGACTCCTGGTGGTGGGGTCAAAGACATTTGTTGAAATATCCAGACTTCCAAGTGATGATTAAGGATTTTATTTGGTGATATTAAGACATTCTGTCTGTGTGGTGAAAGGCTAACGGACACTGTAGATTTGGACTATTGGATCAAAGCTTCAAGGAAATGGATTTAAAGAGATTCTGGAAAATGTAATTAAGGAGACATTGTCTTAACTGCAATTACTTAATGTCAGAGCCAATGTCATTGTCATATCAGGGACACCTGGAGAAAGTCTGTATCGCAGACTTTCAGAGATTTGTTGAAGGATTTCTGAAAAGCTTCAAGCATTTTGTTGTGGGGTGATTGGGTGAAACACCCATATAAATTGGCTTAATAGCTTCAAAGATTAATAACGGTTTACTGACTGTGAACCATCATGTCAAGAACTACAATAACATTCACATAATTTGAACCATCGGGTCAAGGATTATCATGTACCATTCATTGACTGAGTTTTCAAGACAAGGAACGAAAATCACTAGAAAGTCGTTAAACCCAATAGTTTAGTTGACATGGTCAGAGATTCAGTATTGTGTAGTGCTGTCATAGACAGTAGGAACAGGAGGTCTTGTGTTGACTTTTGTCATCTCATTTGACAAGTTAAGGTGTCCATGGACTGAGAGCTAGTTCCTACATGTCATTCTAACCCAGTGGTTGAGTAATGCTGACAACAGGGTCCATAAAACATCTCCAATGTCTTTAACATGTGTTCATATGATGCATAGTGTGACTTTACATCAAATTCACAGCTTGGCCTTAGGTGGCTGACCTGTAACATGTACTGATGTCATTACCTTGACCAGTGGTTAGATGAATATGTATGCTTGTCCATATGAATTGGACCTCTTCTAGCTTACATTGTCACACTGTAAAGAAATATTTGGTAATGGGAAAGACAGTGCTTTTTTTCTTGTATATTTTATTTCATGTGACATTCATAAAATCCTTTTAAGCTATTGATTTCAACTTTTCTCTTTTTCCATTTTTAAGATACATTATACATGTACATTAAATTTCACTTTTTTTTTCATAACAAATAGTATCTTTCACTTTCTGCTGTTGTTAAGTTTTGAATCACTCATTTATGATTATGTGTTCTCAAACCGAGTCAAACCTTGAACTTAAGTGCAATCTTGTTATATTAAAGTGAATTTCTCATTCTTTT
The DNA here is from genome assembly GCF_002113885.1 of Mizuhopecten yessoensis. NCBI lineage: Eukaryota > Metazoa > Mollusca > Bivalvia > Pectinida > Pectinidae > Mizuhopecten > Mizuhopecten yessoensis. The sequence continues at coordinate 1,445,255 of NW_018408551.1, forward strand.
TTATTTTAACATCTGAAAATTTCTTCATGATTTTTGAAGGGTTTGGTTGACCCTGATGCACATGATCATGAAATCTGTAGATCATACTGTAGTTGTAAAGTGAAATCATGATAATACTGTAGTTGTAAGGTGAAATCATGATAACACTGTAGTTGTAAGGTAAAATCATGATAACACTGTAGTTGTAAGGTGAAATCATGATAACAATAGTTGTAATGTGAAATCATGATAACTAGTTGTAAGGTGAAATCATGATAACACTGTAGTTGTAAGGTGAAATCATGATAACACTGTAGTTGTCAGGTGAAATCATGATAACTAGTTGTAAGGTGAAATCATGATAACACTGTAGTTGTAAGGTGAAATCATGATAACACCGAAGTTGTAAGGTGAAATCATGATAACACTGTAGTTGTAAGGTGAAATCATGATAACACTGTAGTTGCTAGGTGAAATCATAATAACACTAGTTGTAAGGTGAAATCATGATAACACTGTAGTTGTAAGGTGAAATTATGATAACACTGTAGTTGTAAGGTGAAATCATGATAACACTAGTTGTAAGGTGAAATCATGATAACACTGTAGTTGTAAGGTGAAATCATGATAACACTGTAGTTGTAAGGTGAAATCAAAGATCATATTCATACAATGTATATGTACAGTGGCCTGGCTTATCGGCGAGAAAAACATATTTAGCTGCTGTAAGGGTTTTTAACTGACTTTGGTAAATAGAAACCATTTTTAAGTATTGTACAATTTGTAGAATTATTTGCAAATACTGGTGAAAATGTCAACCCTAGATATTATATAGTTAATATGTACCACCAAGGAACCACATACAATTGTATGGTATCACAATACCAGTTATTTCATCCAACCAATCAGAGGGCAAGAATTTGTTAAGTACATTACAGATGTTATTTTTGGCTGTCCTCAATGCCTTTGCTTCTACTATTTGAGCTGTAATGAGCAGATCTTTCCCCCATAGTTACCGTGTATGTAAGTTGTCAATGTTGTCATTCCAAAGAAATTGAAAAAATTCCTGTAAATAATGTTATTTTGCTTTATACACTTAATGTCGTAAATTTGCACTATGCCTGTAGGTTTTCTTGCAATACATACAATGTACTTCATTTTATAAAAAAGAGGGTGTCATTTCAATATTGAAAGTGATTATACAGTACCAGGTGTATGAAATTTATATTCACTGACAAGTTTGATTTGTTAATGAGTGTCCATGCAATAAAGTGATTTGCTGTATCTACTTATAATTCAAAAGATATATATATATTTAGAAATATGCGACTGTCATATTAACCCATTCATACAAGTAAATATCAATACATGTACCACTACTCCAAACTGGGTAATTAACTTGCCGAGACCTAGCAGAGACTGGGTTGTTTAAACTGTACATGCTATGCATGCAGCAGAGACTCATTGGCAATGTACCATTACATGATGGTTAATAAGTATAACTGATAATACAGTACTGTACCATGTTTTCTAGCTATTAATTTTATTATAAGTGTATAAACAAAGTGTAAGATAAACAAAATTAATGTATGTACATACCTAGACTTTAAGGTTATCATCCATACTTATAACCTGTTTTAATACCGTAATGTTGTCAATTCAGTTGTTTTTAATTATAAAAATATTATGTTCATCGTGTCAGACATCTAAATCTCTGACTATATATAAGCCAAAGACTGCTGATGTTGTAAATGTTTGTGTTAATATAGGAAGATATGAGAATTAATGCTTGTGAACGCTTAGGTGTGTGGCATGGAAAGACAAAGAGATAACATTATATGTATTGAAAACTTATGTACAATAACAAATGTGTTGAATTCAATATAAAACATGATAAGAGACATCACTTGGATTGTTTTACTTTTAATAACCTTTAGTTCACATAAGCTTCTGGAATGGTGTACTGTGTTGTCTGTCATCTGTTGACCATCATCTATACCATTTTTCATTGCATGACTTTTTATAAAGCACTGTAGGGCCTAGGGCCATTATATTTAGCCAGTAGTTACCTGGGTCAGAACGCAATAAACTTTCCTCAAATAAATGACCTTGACCTACATATGTACCTTCAAGGTAACATGAGACAAACATGTAAAAAAAAAAAAAAATCAAACAACATCTTCTATATAACTAACAGGCCTAGAGAAATGTAGGTACCTAAGACGACTTTGTTCAAGATTACATGGGTAAAATATGTTAAACTTTAGAGCGACTTCTAAATCAGTAAGAAACAAAAGGCGATGAAACTTTACTGGTAGGTATCTGGGACGAAGTGCTATAAGCTTTCTCAAAATAAATGACCTTGACCTTCTTTAAAGGTCACAGGCATCATATAAATAAAACCCCTTTTAACAACTTTTTCTGATTAGCCAGGGTGATGATAGTTGGTTAGTAGGTACCTGACATGGAGTGCTGTAAAGTTTCTCCAAATAAATGACCTCGATCTACATTGTACTTCCAAGGTCAAAGGGGTCAAATATGTAAAATAAATATTTGAACAACTTCTTTTCCAGGACCCTGGGTGATTTTATTTTACCAGTTGTATGCTGGGATAAATTAGTATACAGTTTTATTTAGTCTAGAATATTCTTAAGGTAAGAAGATAGAATATATGGAAATATTTGCAAAATTATTTTTATTGAGAATATTTTCCAATGATTGCTCAAATATCCAGGTGAGCGATTTAATAGGCCCTCTGGGCCTATTGTCCTTTTTTTTTTTGGAGGTGGAAAAAAGACAAATGGCTTATTTACCTTACTTCTCTGTGCTAAAAGACTTCATGTCAGTTATAAACATTAATCAACCAGGTCCTGTATTCATAAAATTGTTCGTGTACCTGAGCATATACCTTTGTGGTATATGCTTTTTTTTTATATGCTCATGCTAACATATACCATCTTTTTGAGTTACTATACTAAATATATCTGTAGTGATCTACAGTGTACAAGCCTTGAACAAGTATTGAAAAAAGGGGAATGATTTGAATATACTCTGGTATTTTCTCTCTCGAGCTAAGATTTGAGGTTGAACATAGAATCTGAGTTTGAGTTTGAGATGATAGGCCCAGATGTACATTGTCAAGCACTATCCTCACAACATGTTGTAATGCTAGACTTCTCATTAGTATGTTTCCCTTCAGGAATGGGCACATTATATTCTGAGGATGGGGAAACAAATTATATTATTTATTTGTGGTTAATTATATAATAAGCACAATGTAGGCCAGTACTGGTATATGCTTCACAAGTCTGTACAGCAAGGGTGTATCAAAGACAAAGCGAAATTAAACAAAAATACTTGATAGGTACAAAAAAGTATATTGCATGGGATTTTTAACACTTTGCCAACGGAATTAGATCCTAAATGTATGCCTGAACATGACATTTTAAATAATTCAACAATTCTAATTAAAATCTTATGAGTTTTGTTTTATACAAGATACAAGATTTTAGTCCAATTAAGGGCCCATGAGGACCAGAATGAATAACAAAAAATTGCCCACTCAAGTGACTAGATATGCATGTACAATACAGTACAGTAAAATTAAAAGCCATCATGGACAAAATTATGTGACTGTCCGTTGTTCCTACCCTGAGTTATCTCCCTTCCACCACAGCATAGTGCAGTTTAATGAAATCATGACAGTTAAGCTGCAAACATTTTTCCAGTTCCTGCAATATTGTCAATTGTCCAGCATTCAACAGCCAGACAAGCTTATCTTCACAGTCTAGATTAGTAAATTTTGCAACGGGAATTATCTAAAATAGGTTAGCAATAGGCCAATATGTCTCTGATAAAAGTTAGTCTGTATCTGTGTGGTACTATACAGGAAGAACTTCGATATCGAGTATATTTTCAGGATTGGAGGAGTGCGCTTTGGATTTAATTTGTTGGCAGTAAAGTTGTAAAAGTTTGTAAGTCGGTTGTTTTGACCAGATCTTCTTTTAAGAGGAAAGAATGAGTTCTTGTAACTGTCAGTATCACACTGAAATTGCCGGAATTTTTCACTGTTCTTTGCTCTGGTCCGATTATTTGATGTAGATAAGACTTCGTTTGCAGGTACAGCCACTAGCCCTTTTACAAGTTTATAGAAGATGACAAGTCGATGGTCCCTTCTGCGATCCCTGCGTGAAGGCTGTTTCAGGGCATCCAGCATCAATGTCACGCTGCTTTCTCTCCGGAAATCAGATGTTAGGAACCGGGAAGCGCGACGTTGTATCTTTTCCAAAGAATGGATGTTGTTTTGCTTATTCCAAGACGGATCTTACTAGCGACTTGTAAGCTGTTAACTTCAGTGACGAACATTTGTGATGGTGCGGATATGAGCGTCCCATTTCAATGAGCTGTGAAAAACAACCCCTAGGAACAAGGCTTCCTTGTGATACTGAATCTTGAGAGATACTATGAGTGAAAAGGAACTGTCAACCAAATATTCTATAATAGCAATGAACAACATTCACCATAAAAACGTAGAATCTAAATAGATCACACAGGACACAGATTACAGAGTAATACCTAACGACCTGATCATGATCGCGCATGAGGTAACGGTAATATAATATAAGCGACCAGGATCGCTGAATTGGACAGATGACGCACGCCTGACGTTTTCACTGTTGTTAATTATCTAGGGTGTATCAATATACAAACAAAATGAAGGTTTATATCCTTTATAAAGCAGATTAAAAAAAATTCCCATACAGCTATCGACTCCATTTAAAACGAGCGGAGACTGTACTAGTGGTTTGGTTACGTAAAACACACATAAAAGTACATGTACATGTATTCCAGAGACGTATACATACTACACACTGGCTTTATACGTCTCTGTATATACCCTTTACTAGGAAATGCAACCAGCAAAGGAAACTTTCATTATCAGACAAAGAAAGATATCTTAAACAAAAGAAATTTAAATAATTTGATAAAACATGAGGGATAAAGTGACATCTTGGTACCAAAATCCCATTCTCAATGTTGCAGGGGCTACGCTCACTTATGTTCTAGAACGTTAGCCAGACTTCAAGGATGCCATTATCCTGGAAGCAGTCGACTTTCAATAGTTGGATATAGTACACTATTAAACACTAAAACGGAAGTACAACAACATGGACAGTAGTCGACTTCCAACCAGGAGTTATTTGACAAACAGCTGGGTATGCTACACTGATAAACACTTAAACAGAAGTACAACAACCTGGTCAGTAGTCGACTTACAACCAGGAGTTATTAGACCAACAGCTGGGTATGCTACACTGATAAACACAAAAACAAAAGTACAACAACCTGGTCAGTAGTCGACTTACAACCAGGAGCTATTAGACCAACAGCTGGGTATGCTACACTGATAAACACTAAAACAGAAGTACAACAACCTGGTCAGTAGTCGACTTACAACAAGGAAGTAGTATACCAACAGCTGGGTATAGTACACAAATAAACACTAAAACAGAAGTAACAACCTGGTCAGTAGTCGACTTACAACAAGGAGGTAGTAGACCAACAGCATGATATAGTACACAAATAAACACTTAAACAGACGTATAACAACCTGGTCAGTAGTCGACTTACAACAAGGAAGTAGTATACCAACAGCTGGGTATAGTACACAAATAAACACTAAAACAGAAGTAACAACCTGGTCAGTAGTCGACTTACAACAAGGAGGTAGAAGACCAACAGCTGGATATAGTACACAAATAAACACTATAACAGACGTACAACAGCCTGGTCAGTAGTCGACTTACAACCAGGAAGTATTAGAACTTGTTTCACGAAAACTTGAACAGAATAGTAATGGCGGACAAAACAGTGTCGAGAACGGAATAATGACGTCACATTACCTTAGCGTAAAATGGCACAAAAATATACGGACATAATTTTTGTTTTAATTTGTCGATTCAGTCATTGGAAAACAACCCATGACTTCCAGCCAAAAAAGAACTCTAGCCAAAGGCGTCATTATGAAATTCATGACCTTGTATTGCCTAGCCTTAAAACTGACTGTATCACTATAAAAAGATTCACCACGTTCACCACGAATGCAAAAAACACCATCTTATATCATGAAGCTCAGGCCGAATAACTAGCGCTATTTCTGAGTGATGTAAAATCTTAAAAAGTTTAGTATTATACATGGGATTGACGATATATCATAGGAGAAGTATAATAGAATTTTAAAAGGTAAACCAAACTTCAAATTTTAAACTAAAGCATTAAAATCAGAGATGTACTGCAGACCATTTTATTTTCCTTTGTATTTCGAGAATTCTGCCTGTATGTTTTATTCGCGTTTGAGATGATGCTATATCAATACTGATAATTTATATTTTTGTTGATTAAATTACGAATTGATCTCCCGTTGAATAGACGAGAAAATGACCACTTCCGCGAGATTGTATTTATGTTTACTGTTACACTGTATGATATGATACTGACGTTATACACATGTTTAATTGTTAGATCGATCCTTAACAGACACCATATTGTAATTACTGAATCAAATATACACAGCTGTTTTCAGTTCTAATAGGTCATTGGAACTAACAAAGCAGGTAAATCTACATGTATGAAGTTATAGTCCGAGGATTGATGAGCTAGCTCAGAAAGCGGTAGCTTCCTCCAGTCCAAAGTGTATGGACCACTGTTTTGGAAAGATGGTTGCTAACAACATAATTGCAGAAACCTTAAACGTTTATAATGTAAAGTTCGTTTGCCATCAATTAATCTAATGTTACATTCTGGTGCTGTGTTTTGCTGCAAATATACAGATATTCAGAACTGTATTCCGTAACCCACTGTTAGCGCGATGAAAAAAGTTCACCGTTTAATATTTTATATATAAAATATATTATGTACATGCATAGACATAACCAAGACCAAAAATATATCATATAAAATGGTGTAGGATGATTCCTTGTTCACGTTTAGTATACTTATATAGAGTTCATACTTCACAAATNTTAAATCTACATGTATGAGGTTATAGTCCGAGGATTGATGAGCTAGCTCAGAAAGCGGTAGCATAAGTATATAAGTATATAGTTATCCAACCTTAAGACCTTCAGATTGAAACACTTTTGAATAGATATGTTAAATAATTTACATAACTTGACGTCGGTAACAGTATTGATTTTTTGGGTTGTTTTGCATAGTTCATAATATGCTTGGCAAAGATGTATTAAAGGCCTTTAATCCATAGCATCATGTTTCCACTCTTTATCTTTTGGAACGTATTAGGACGTACATATTCAATGCAGAGAGCGAGCACCTGCATGCTATGTTTACTAAACGTATTTATTTTGTTCTAGGACATCACTAGGTTGGGATTTCTCTGCTTTAACTTTGAGCAAGACTATTTCAGTCATTTTGAACCACGATAGTCATGCATTTAGTTGCAGGCAACAGTCGGGAATGGAGGCGAACGTTCAGGAAGTTCAGTTCTGTTTTGAAGCTGTTGGTATTGCTTTCCGAAGTAGGAGGCAAAGCGTGACTGACAATAATAGGTCACTTTCTTGATTGGAGGTCACATCCGTTAACACTCAGATTCTGTTATCAGGTCTATCTTGTTTGTAATCTTTAAACCTGAAATCATAACTTGTCAAGCTCTTCGGATTCAACACTGCTTCTATTATCTGACGACACAAACATATATAGCAGAAAATCACGGAATATATCATGTGTCCTAAACGAGATGACCACATGGTTGGCGCATGGCTCCTAAAATCTTACCCTTGAAATGCAAGAAAATGCATTTCGGTAAAACGCTACAACGTATACATATATCATATAAACTTAACAATATAAAAAAAAAGAAAAACGAAATCGAGAAGGATGTAGGACTTACTATAAACACTGCCTTAAATTTCGAAAAAAACATTTCAATGCAAAAGAAAAAAGAAAAGAAATCAACAGCCATATAAATGTTATTTTTAATAGAGAAAATACTTCGCAGCTCCAGACTGGACACCGTACAACATGAAATACGTTGAAGAACTTGAATACATTCAACGAATTACCATAGAAATTGTATCCACAATCAAGTTCTTGAGACAGAAGAAATATTTGTTCACACTCAGTGCATATTNATTGAATACATTCAACGAATTACCATAAAAATTGTATCCACAATCAAGTTCTTGAGACAGAAGAAATATTTGTTCACACTCAGTGCATATTTGGAATGATCTTCCAGAGTCTGTAGTGACTGTTTAATTATCACCTCATTTTAAAACAGGCTAGACAGACAATGGACAAATACGCAGGCCAAATGCTTTTCTATCTTGAACATTTATTGCATTTTTTGCTAAAGTGAATATTCCGATAAAACAACAGCAGAAATACTATACAAAAGCATGTCTACTAGTTCAATTGATTTAACATAGAAAATCCAACTTTCAACCGGTACAATTCTGTTCCTATTCCTGTAAACACTGTTTTTATGTTACCTGTATCAATGTATATTTCTCGGTTTACATTTGCAAATAAAATGTGAACATTTTTAATATTTTCCAAAAATAAATCTGTGTCTATTAATTTTTATTAGGGATTTGTCACGGGACAGGTCTGCAATTTTATACAAACAATTGGTTAAATCTGTAACATAAACTAGCTATTCTCCGGCCTACACAGCTGTCTGAAGGTGGATTCGAATGGCAGGAACATTTTGTCTTCCATTCATTAATATCATGATGCCCTGCGACCTTCAATATCATTGCTTCAGTTTGCTATTCATAAACAAGGTACATGCTGTCGACTAGCAGTGACTTTCTCCAAAACACTGTTCAGGGTATTTGGATAAAGAATTAGTGATACCTAATGGCAAAAATATGATAGGAAAAGATCGACCATGTTGTTTAAATGATCCTTATTGGTATGGATAGGGATACTGGCACTTCCAGCCGTCATGTCCCATTGATTCAGAAACACTACTTTATCAATTATGTTTTTAAATTCCTCAAATAGTATTTGCTCCTGAATCTTTCTGATAAAATCCACAGGTGCTTGGAAGCTCGATGTCGTTACTCCATGAGGTCCTTTGATAAAAACGGCAGCGTTTGGCGCACGCTTGAAAAGTCTGTCAATGCCTCGTTTAGCTTCTTTCACATGTGCACGATACTCATCTGGAATTGTCCTAGCCAAATGCAGATACATGTGAATCACAACAACAATGTGTCTTGTCGTGTTCACCTGGTCCAATTGCCAAGCTACTGACTGTACCGAAGTTTTCGGTAGAGCGTTGTAACCGCCATAAAAGGGATTTGCGTGCACGGCCAAAGCAAGGGACGCGTTAAGCTTAACATTTTCAGCTTCTAATGTCGTATACCATTTGATGTTTATTTTTTCTGTCGTTATGGTCATATTAAGCATATGGTTAATGTGTATAAACCATGAACGGAGATTGGAATCCCCGATCAGTAACACATGACACCCTCTAAGGCAGTTAACGTATGACCTAGATACGGGATGATCAAGTTTGTTTGAGCATTGCAGTGTGCGCCATCGTCCTTGGTAATAGAAACCAGAAGGTGATGTTTCCCGCCACGTGTCTCTCTTTGGTCGCTTGTGGCATGGAGTCATATCGGACTGGAGGCACTGGTCTTCTGAAAGACATAGGTACTGCTTATTATTCGGTAATTCATCAATGATACGAAATTGGAGTAACATTGTACCGCTGTCGCCATATCAAACTTAAGACATAGATTTTCTATCAAACCGATAGAAACATTTTTAACTATAAAAACTACATCTACAATGTATATCACAGACGAGCTAACATTCTATGAATATCTGACGGAACCTGACCGAGGTTAATAACTCGCGTTCTCTGTTATTGTAGATATCTCATGATTGCTATTTCAAACACGTGAAAACAAGGTATACATGTTATCGTAGTTCTGTGTAAGCTAATCCTCTACAAATCGAGCATATAAGATAGTAATTCGTACTACTGACACGGAGAATCACATTGGCATTGATAAAACAGCTAATAAAATATATTTATTAAATCATAGGGAATTCAAGATGGCAAATGTAACGCACTTACAGTAAGTACTCATGTGGCAAAAGTGTGTCCGTCTGTCTGTCTGACTGTCGTCATGAGTGTGTTGATTGCTTGGTTTTCGCTTTGTTTTTCACATTATAACTACAATTTGTTATTATGTTACACCCAGTCATCTTTCATTGTATATATCTATATATATTGTTGTTTTACATAGGGAAATGTCGTCCATAATGTCAAAGGAACTTGTGCCCAATTCCTTTTGCTGTATGTATACTTATGGCAATAAAATATAATAAAACCCATAACATCTATACGTTTCACAATATCTTAGATGTCCATATCTCATATCCAGCATATGCACGTATAAATCAGAAACTACACTGAATATCTATATTAATCGTTCAAATATGTCGAACATGTGAGTCATTCCCCCCCGAGTACTACTGTGAAACAAAATATAAAGAAATGCCTTGCTATAATGTAGGCCTACCTCCTGTCACAGTGATTACTGGCTGGTTATTTAACAGCATATTCTTGTGGAATCTGTTGAAAAAAATTCAACATATTAATGAAGCCTTATTATGTTGATACAAAGAACGAGTAACTGATCATGTATACAAATGATCCGGACATGTTTTGAGCGATATATGTCGATCTTTACATTTTCATTAAGAAACCCATAGTCATATGATCTCGGCTATGTTTTAGCAACGAAATCCTGAAATGTATTCTTTGAGACCGGCTTATTTTTCAATAACATTTAACCTTCTGCCTTTGCTTGACTCGAATATCACATAGCCCATTATCGATTTTAGCTTATTATCAAGCTGGCGCATAATGTTGAAACAGTAGATTGTTAATTGAACGTCTTGATATCATTACGTTTTCAATCGAAAACATGTGCAATATTACAAAATAGCAGAAACAGATTGCTCAAACAATTTACTCCATGAAAGCCATGTCTTGTTTTATACAGATTTTTTCATACATTCACCTTGATAATCTGACGGCAATAGGACTGAGACTGTTGATATCGGTGCCAGTCGTTGACCTCCAATCTTGGCACGTAAGTAGCGTATTTCGTGGGCGAGTGCAGTACCAATGTAGACCATGATTTTCCTTCGTAAAATTACACACCACTGTGTGAACATCGGGTTTAACAGAACACCGTGTCGTCTCCCATACCTTCATATCATCTGACCTAAAGGTAGCTTTTATGTTTCTCAGCAATCCGTGTTTCTCTAAATATTGTGCTACTAACCCGACCTGTTCCTTTGTATTTGCAATTGATACTTTAATCAGTGCTTTTCCCTTCCACACAGCCAACACGTGACCTATGTAAGAGCCATTCCCGAGGTCAGTGACGTAGCCATTTACATTAGCATTACTGGATGTGTCCGTCATCCATATTCGAAGGAGGTCCCCGCCAGAGGACAGGTGTTGTCCATACCCATTATACAAGTCGATTCTTACGGATATCATCTCTCCTAAATGGAAAATAGTTCGGTTGCTGTTGATGCTCAGAACGGAAAATTTTCCGTTTGCGGTCTGGAGTAGATTTGTTACATTCCGTATTTTCAAATAATAAGGATACCTGTCCAGTGGACTGTTGGCCCCGGTGTTGACAGTAGCGATCCATTTAACGTTGCTTGGTCTTAAGATGGGTACTATGTGGTAAAGTCTGCAAGACAAAGGTTACTTAACAGTCATCATTACTGCAAACAGCCTAAGTTTAGATGTTATCAGAGCACCTAGGCACACATAATTACTAATAAAAAATGGTCAGAAATAATAGAAAACAATGGAAATATTGAAAGGACGATTGTTGATCACAACAAATTAATGCTCTGGTAAGTACCTTAATGTTTCCTTTTCACTTATTTTCCCACCTTCTGTTAAATGAACTGTAAACATATAATTCGGACATTGCAAATCAATAATAATCCTTTCATTCGATGAAAATGAGATTCGAATGTAATAGTCACGTATATGGTTCTACATTATTTATAAAGAAACTCATCACCAACATACGAAAGCCTCATCGAGTCAATTATAAAAAAACTAAAACTGGAAAGTCGTAATAAGGTGAAAACCCCCACGTTATAACCCCCCAAAAAATCACGTTGTTACACAAACAAACGCGGAATAACGCAAATAAGCATGTAAATACGCATATTGTGCTTTTTGCGGGGTCCGGTCGGAACAAAATTCCACGAGATACAGCCATAGTTATACACACACCAATTGTTTCTCACATCAACCGAGGGGTCACAGGTTGCATGCCATAACAATACTTATTATTTATTATCCGTCGCTACCAAGTGTGAAACTATGTAGTCTTTGAATGTACAGTTTATAGAGAAAAGACTTATTTTTCCGTATAAACTATGGTAAGTTCTACAAGCGATTGGGTCGTAATGGCATGACCCCAATAAATACGATGAGTACTTTTGTGGTCCTCGTGTCTTGGGGTAGTGTATTTTTTCTAAGCGTTAGTCACGGTCTCTCTCATAGGCTAGAGGCATCGAGATAACTGATCCCCAGTTCACATTTGTGTTTGGCTCTCACCTAATAGAGGACTTTAGTGTACTGACTTCTATTCAGTTGGTTTGGCAATTAATGTTTTAGCAAATGTCGTTATGGTCCTATAACACACATTGCTATTAATGAGAAACTTGTAATAAAGCCTGGTAGGGCTTTATGTATAAGTTCGTCAGTAATAGAAATGTGTGATATAGGACCATAACAATATTTGCTGAAATATTCATAATTTATGTTTACATTTTGATAAAGTAGTTATGCTTTATTTAGTTATTTCTAACAGATTTTGAACAACAACTTAAGTGTTGACAACAATAAATTTGATGATGTCACAATACAGATTGATGACATTACAATAGCAAATGTTGTTATAATCTCATAACATTATTTGCCTTCGCAATGCATTGCAATGGAAGGGTGCAGAGCAAATGTAAATATAACGTGTTAGTTCTCGTAATAATGTGTATTTCCGCGTTATTACGAATTTCCAGTATTTTTTATATCTTATCTTATATTCCTACATGTGACAGTAATAGACGTTCGTACCAAGAGGATTGTTTTTCTTGTCGTGGTATGTTAGACCGACAGACAGTTTTGAATTAGACGTTCTGATATACATACTTTAATACGGCTAACCTACAACTTATCTTACTGTTTAAGATTAAGTCAGTAGCAGTCAAGTACAAAATTCAGTTTAGATGAAGAGTAGGTTTGACACACTGATGAATTTTCTACCAAACAAGAGAAGGTCTGTTTACCATTGGTGAGCAATTGGTAGCACAACACTATGTTAAACATGCGTATAGATGATCCCAATCATTAGTACATTCGTTTACTGTAGCCATGTAGCCAGTTCACGACTTTACACATTTTTTTAATGGGTGTCATTATTGTCTTGAAACTGTTTTATTTCCTTATACATGACACTAGATTGCTTTTTAAAGTTAGCATTGCTATTCAAATGTTTTTTAATAGTCTGGCAAGATTGATAAGTATTTTTCAATGATAGAAGTATTTTCGAAACTCCATATCTCTGTAGAATATAACAGAATAGGAAATTCTTGAATATCAAGCCTTCTAAATATTGCAGATCTAAACGGAAACGTTCATTTCTTAATTTTCTATACATTGCATGGTATGGTAGGTCTGTTCTTCTACTTGCTCCCTGGCCGTGCAGCATGTGCATTGCCATTAAAAAGTAATTTAATAATGAGTAAGAATCATATATACTCTATTTTCCGTTAAGGAAAAAACAATACAACCAGTTCCCTGTTGTTGGCACTTATCGATTTGTATTCTTCAAATTATATTTCATATATGTAATAAGTGTTAAAATGATTGTAAACTATTAGGGTTGTCAACGTTTAACCGATTACTTGGTTACTGTGTCAGATGACCACGAACCGGTAACCAAAATCAATAACCGACTATTATTTACCCCCAGAGGAGGTCACCCGACGGGAACTGCACCTGGACTCAATTAATGATTGTGGAATTATATACCGCTTTATCACCACCTAGTTCGTAGGTCGTCTCAAAGCNCTAGTGACTGTTTAATAATCAACTCATTTTAAAACAGGCTAGACAGACACTGGACAAATACGCAGGTCCCTTACGAGCAATCGGAATGGAATCTATTCATGTGAGTCTGATGAGGAGGACCTCTAGGCCATGTGTCTGAAAAACTATCTATATGTATATAAGTTTAAATGTTATCTGCATGTTTTAATGTTGCCAATTCAGTAAAAACATATAAATAATTCGACCTCGACATCAAGTGTATTGACTCCAAGCTTATTTGACATTCCCCAACTTTGTGACAGCAGTCTTTACATAGCTTAATATGACAACCATGGATTGGGATGACAAGCAGAGCACGTACAATCGCCAGTGTGGTTATAGTTGAAATTCATACTACCAACAATTCTGTTAAACATGACATATCCAGCAATAACTCTTTAATTAGGCTGCTAAAAATGCTGTTCAAGTAAGGCATCGGGATAAATTTGATGTACAAAATTACACGTATCTATAACGATATACCAAAATAGTTATTTTACTCTGAATAAATATATATATAAAAGAACCCCCCTCCCTCCCGAAAAACACAAAAACACAAAAAAAATAAAATACCAGCAAAACACTGGAGGTGTGAAGTAAGGAAACACCCACTGTAAAATTTGGTAAGTCGATGCAGAACGCAGAACAAAGCAAGCGTTTTTGCCAAAAAATATGGCCATCTCATCAACAACATCATCAATATAACTAAATGCCATCCAGTTATAAATAAAATATTTGTTGGGTTAACAAGCAAAGCTTCTTTTCATTTTTGTGTTTTTATTGTTTATAGTCCCAAACAATGCCACACATCTGAAAAATGGAAAATATCAAAGTTGATGAAAAGTCACTTTTTTTTTACTTTCTTACAAAAAATCTCCAACCTACCGGGATGATTTGATTTTCATAAAATCACCTCGGCATAGTTGCTTAACCATTATGTAAAAGTTTCAAAGAATTCTGCTGGCTACATTTCAGAGATCATTTGACGGCTGGACGTAACCCGCAATGCTCCGTGTTCATTACGCTTCTACAGCGTTTATACCAGCTGGAACGTCACAATATTTGGTAAGGTGTATGTTAATAACATGTTTATTGCATTAGGAGCTTCCTAGTGACTAAAATACTTCGAAAAGTATGTTTAAACTGAATATGGACAGTTCCTTTGTGTGTCCGTAGTGTGTTCACATACCGTGACGACATCGCTCACCCACACCTGGACACTTTATTATAAGTGCTCTATTGTTCACTGCAATCCGTACAGGTGTACTGAGAAATAATCACTCGCACACGCTGTGATCGCTGTGCCAATATAGCAATTTGGAACTCATCTGTGTATTATTCGGACATTAAATATATTGCTATTTATCACCAGTATGGATTTATCAGAAAATGATGAATCCCCCGTGTATACTGAATTGACTAATGTTGAACCCCTTACCTGCACTTGGCATAATGGACAAGTCGAGGAATCATTCTCATACACCCCCTCATCGCAAGTCGTAGAAACGCTGTACACAGAA
>NW_018408551.1:1462259-1542142 GCF_002113885.1 Mizuhopecten yessoensis
GTCGTCTCCCATACCTTCATATCATCTGACCTAAAGGTAGCTTTTATGTTTCTCAGCAATCCGTGTTTCTCTAAATATTGTGCTACTAACCCGACCTGTTCCTTTGTATTTGCAATTGATACTTTAATCAGTGCTTTTCCCTTCCACACAGCCAACACGTGACCTATGTAAGAGCCATTCCCGAGGTCAGTGACGTAGCCATTTACATTAGCATTACTGGATGTGTCCGTCATCCATATTCGAAGGAGGTCCCCGCCAGAGGACAGGTGTTGTCCATACCCATTATACAAGTCGATTCTTACGGATATCATCTCTCCTAAATGGAAAATAGTTCGGTTGCTGTTGATGCTCAGAACGGAAAATTTTCCGTTTGCGGTCTGGAGTAGATTTGTTACATTCCGTATTTTCAAATAATAAGGATACCTGTCCAGTGGACTGTTGGCCCCGGTGTTGACAGTAGCGATCCATTTAACGTTGCTTGGTCTTAAGATGGGTACTATGTGGTAAAGTCTGCAAGACAAAGGTTACTTAACAGTCATCATTACTGCAAACAGCCTAAGTTTAGATGTTATCAGAGCACCTAGGCACACATAATTACTAATAAAAAATGGTCAGAAATAATAGAAAACAATGGAAATATTGAAAGGACGATTGTTGATCACAACAAATTAATGCTCTGGTAAGTACCTTAATGTTTCCTTTTCACTTATTTTCCCACCTTCTGTTAAATGAACTGTAAACATATAATTCGGACATTGCAAATCAATAATAATCCTTTCATTCGATGAAAATGAGATTCGAATGTAATAGTCACGTATATGGTTCTACATTATTTATAAAGAAACTCATCACCAACATACGAAAGCCTCATCGAGTCAATTATAAAAAAACTAAAACTGGAAAGTCGTAATAAGGTGAAAACCCCCACGTTATAACCCCCCAAAAAATCACGTTGTTACACAAACAAACGCGGAATAACGCAAATAAGCATGTAAATACGCATATTGTGCTTTTTGCGGGGTCCGGTCGGAACAAAATTCCACGAGATACAGCCATAGTTATACACACACCAATTGTTTCTCACATCAACCGAGGGGTCACAGGTTGCATGCCATAACAATACTTATTATTTATTATCCGTCGCTACCAAGTGTGAAACTATGTAGTCTTTGAATGTACAGTTTATAGAGAAAAGACTTATTTTTCCGTATAAACTATGGTAAGTTCTACAAGCGATTGGGTCGTAATGGCATGACCCCAATAAATACGATGAGTACTTTTGTGGTCCTCGTGTCTTGGGGTAGTGTATTTTTTCTAAGCGTTAGTCACGGTCTCTCTCATAGGCTAGAGGCATCGAGATAACTGATCCCCAGTTCACATTTGTGTTTGGCTCTCACCTAATAGAGGACTTTAGTGTACTGACTTCTATTCAGTTGGTTTGGCAATTAATGTTTTAGCAAATGTCGTTATGGTCCTATAACACACATTGCTATTAATGAGAAACTTGTAATAAAGCCTGGTAGGGCTTTATGTATAAGTTCGTCAGTAATAGAAATGTGTGATATAGGACCATAACAATATTTGCTGAAATATTCATAATTTATGTTTACATTTTGATAAAGTAGTTATGCTTTATTTAGTTATTTCTAACAGATTTTGAACAACAACTTAAGTGTTGACAACAATAAATTTGATGATGTCACAATACAGATTGATGACATTACAATAGCAAATGTTGTTATAATCTCATAACATTATTTGCCTTCGCAATGCATTGCAATGGAAGGGTGCAGAGCAAATGTAAATATAACGTGTTAGTTCTCGTAATAATGTGTATTTCCGCGTTATTACGAATTTCCAGTATTTTTTATATCTTATCTTATATTCCTACATGTGACAGTAATAGACGTTCGTACCAAGAGGATTGTTTTTCTTGTCGTGGTATGTTAGACCGACAGACAGTTTTGAATTAGACGTTCTGATATACATACTTTAATACGGCTAACCTACAACTTATCTTACTGTTTAAGATTAAGTCAGTAGCAGTCAAGTACAAAATTCAGTTTAGATGAAGAGTAGGTTTGACACACTGATGAATTTTCTACCAAACAAGAGAAGGTCTGTTTACCATTGGTGAGCAATTGGTAGCACAACACTATGTTAAACATGCGTATAGATGATCCCAATCATTAGTACATTCGTTTACTGTAGCCATGTAGCCAGTTCACGACTTTACACATTTTTTTAATGGGTGTCATTATTGTCTTGAAACTGTTTTATTTCCTTATACATGACACTAGATTGCTTTTTAAAGTTAGCATTGCTATTCAAATGTTTTTTAATAGTCTGGCAAGATTGATAAGTATTTTTCAATGATAGAAGTATTTTCGAAACTCCATATCTCTGTAGAATATAACAGAATAGGAAATTCTTGAATATCAAGCCTTCTAAATATTGCAGATCTAAACGGAAACGTTCATTTCTTAATTTTCTATACATTGCATGGTATGGTAGGTCTGTTCTTCTACTTGCTCCCTGGCCGTGCAGCATGTGCATTGCCATTAAAAAGTAATTTAATAATGAGTAAGAATCATATATACTCTATTTTCCGTTAAGGAAAAAACAATACAACCAGTTCCCTGTTGTTGGCACTTATCGATTTGTATTCTTCAAATTATATTTCATATATGTAATAAGTGTTAAAATGATTGTAAACTATTAGGGTTGTCAACGTTTAACCGATTACTTGGTTACTGTGTCAGATGACCACGAACCGGTAACCAAAATCAATAACCGACTATTATTTACCCCCAGAGGAGGTCACCCGACGGGAACTGCACCTGGACTCAATTAATGATTGTGGAATTATATACCGCTTTATCACCACCTAGTTCGTAGGTCGTCTCAAAGCGGTTGACAAATTATTGTCCGTGGTTATAGGGCCTTTGAAACCAGCCAATACCTTTCTCAACTCCCTGGGGAGCATACAGCCGGAACTGCCATTTCGACGCTAAAAGCTAGCATTCTAGCACTGCCCAACCACGTACTCAATTTCAGCTGAGTAGACTAAAGTATCTTGCTCAAAGATACAACACAATGCCGTGCCGTGACTCCACTAGACTGCCGTGCCTCCCATTTGATATATTAGACGTACCTGATGGGTACATGTATGAAGCGAAACATAGAAAAAAGTATTTTCTGATATTGAACAAGAAATGTAACTTTTTTGTCGAGATGATACCAAAGTTTCAATGAAATGCGATTTCAATGCAAAAAAGGACTACGGCAGGATTTCGTGGAGCCTGACAATGCATTTGCAGAAATCCTTGAAATGAATAGAATTGATGATCCTACATTAAGGTTGGGCAATGTACCACTACAAAGGTCTAGTGAATGTAAATCGAAAATTAATAATTTTGGATACAAGCTCCTAGATTTTTTTAAATTAAGCAATTTGTATGAGCACACGGAAGACAACGTGATGATAAAAATGTTGGTAATGTTACTTGCAGTGATTCAGCTGTCATTGATTATGTGCTATTATCATCAGATCTGTTCAAATTAGTTAAGAATCTCAAAGTTAATGATTTCAACCCATTGATATTACATGTAGATGTCCATTGGACTATTGAACTAGTCTTACATGGAATTAATAATGCAAATAACAGCCAGTGTAACCCAAGCTCTAATAGCATGTCTTATGTCAAATGGAACTTTGAGAAAAATAACATATTTGTAGACGTAATCCATAATGAAGATGGTGTTAACAAATTAGTGATACATTAAAACAATTGAATGATAAAGCCGTGGACCATATCACTAAAACCGAACTTAATGACATCGTGAGCAGAATAGGTATGGTCAGCTAATAAGGCGTTCGGTAAAGGATATCCCTACATGCACAGGAGTGATGCATGTACAATTAATAAACCATGTTATACTGGAAAATGTCAAAAACTGAGAAATGAGTTTCACATGGCCAAGAAGAAATATCAATTAGTGAAAAAAAAAGAAACAGAAAAGCCCCGAGTTAAGGAATATCAGCATAAAATGGAAAGGGATATAAGGAAATCTGCAAATAATAACCCAAAATCACTATGGAATTTATTAAAAATATTGTCTGCTAAACCCTAATCTATTAAAGCCGACATACCAATAAATGAACTTTTTGAGTATTTCGAAAACGCTGAACAATTCAACTGATGGCCGGGATGACGATAACATAAATATTCCCGAACAAGAAAACAATAGTTTTTACCGAATACTAGACAAAGGTATTTCAGAAGAAAAGGTTATACATGCGGTTAATAATTTAAGACATAACAAAGCACGTGGAAATGATATAAATTTATGCCGTTATATACAATGCGATTTAACAGTATACATGTACTAAAAACTGGATTAGCCCCATACTCATGGACAGTACGAATAGTTAAGCCTATTTATAAAAATAAAGGAGAAACTTGCGACCCGGACAACTATAGAGCTATAACTCTAGTGTCGTGCTTGGGTAAGTGTTTACTCGTATCATCAAAAAAACAAACTAAATTAGCTGCTGAAATTAACCTAATTACTCCTTCTCAGGCAGGGTTTAGAAAAGGTTACTTGACGACTGAAAATATTTTTCATAATACATTCATTGTTGCTCAAGGGAAAAGGCTGTACTGTACATTTGTTGATTTTCGAAAAACGTTCGACACGGTTTGGCGAACGGGATTATGGTAGAAGATGTTAACATAAATGGACAAGTTTTTAATGTTATCCAAAACTTATATTTTATTACCAAGTCATGTGTTAAAAACGGAAATGAAATTTCGGAATTTTTCGTTTGCAATGTCGGATTAAAACAGGGGGGAAATGTATCCCCATTTTGTTTCCCGTATACTTGAATGATCTTGACCTTTTGTATGTTATAACATTACAATACAATGTACTGGTAAGCACGGTAGTCTAGTTGTAGGACGCCGGGCTCGTGATCAAATGGTTGCGGGTTCGGGTCACGTCACGGCGCTGTGTTGTATGTTTGAACAAGATACTTTACTCCGCTTGTTCCAGTCTTCTCAACTGTAAATGAGTACGTGGTTGGGAAGTGCTAGACTTGTTGAATGCTAGCTGTGAGCGCCGGAATGGCAGCACCGGCTGTATGCTCCCCGGGGAGTTGAGGAGGATATTGGCTGGCTGCAAAGGCCCTATAACTACGAATGATCAATTGTGAACCGCTTTGAGACGACCTACGAACTAGGTTGTGACAAAGCGGTATATAAGAACTCGAATAATAATAATAATTATTATTACAAAGATACAACCGTCACTGCATATTAAGGATTGTTTAGAAGACAAATCAGGCAATAATTACATATATACATAAACTTGACTTTCTATTTTAAAATACGTTACCACAGTCATTATAAAGCATATTCCAACCTTACTTGGCTCTTTACATACGTAAATAAAGAATCCCCCCCCCCCCTTGGGGAACCCCTGGAAAACCCACCAATCAGCCGGCAGTATTCACGCACGTGAACAGACACGAAGCTATGCTTCCCACTTCATAATTCCTTCATCCTTCCGTGTTTACCGACGTGTTTGGTTTCTTCTAAGGGTTTCCAACTGCTACTGGCGTTGTTTGTACCGATATATATTGTATCCTTTATACTATATTACTCTATTTTGTTTTAATTTAGCGTTTTGCTTTATTTTGCGCCGTTTTGCGACCAGGCTTCGGCAACGTGTTCGCGTTTGACGGTTTGTTTACTTTGAGACGGAGACTCCTCCTTCTCATAGGCGCTGTCCTGGGGGTCATTTATTTGAGGCTTCCGACTCCCACCCTTACTGTCCTAGCTGTCGGTCTTGATCTCTGGAGCAGCCTTGTGACATTTGCCGTGCCTGGCAGCCGGTTCCTGCCGGTGGTTCTCCCCGCCCGCGAGGGCGTGCAGGTAAGTCGGGTAGGAGGGGTAGGGGTGGGGCGAGGGCTAAGGCTAGGCCTAACCCCTCGGAGAACACCAGCGGAATTTCGACCTTTGTTGAGTCTTCCCTGGGGTTGGTTTCGGCCCGTACCGGGGCCGTTGTAAAACAATTTGTTCCGTTGGACCCGGACCTTTCTCTCACCCACCCCCCCCCCCTCCCTACCGTTATGTCGGTCGACATGGGTGAGGGTTTGGGCTCTGTCCCGGTCACCACGGTGACTAGGTGACAGGGGGGGGGGGGCGGCCTTCTCTCCCAATTTGTGGTTGGAGGGCAGGGAATGTTAAATGTTAAACAGGCCAGCCATGTTGTGTCCGCGGATGCTTCTGTTGGTAGCCTCCTGCCGGTCCGCTCCACTCCCGAGGGTGTTGTTGTCGGAGACCGGCCCCCGGCAGTTTTGTCCCGGGGTTCCCTGCATCCCTGATGTAGCCCCTGGCGTGGTGATAGCGTCTAGCACGCCGTCCACCACTGTGCAACATTTGCTGCCCGGTCCGGTCTCGCTAGCCTCGGCTGGATTTTACGGTGGTGTGAGCACTGGTGTAAAAACCTATGCTCCCAGCTCTATCCCTTGTGCCTCCTCTCCAGGTTTTCCTATGGTAGGTGCCAGCACGGCTGCGTTTGGTTTTGCCGGTGCACGCTGCTCCCCTGGTGGGGCTTGTTTTACTGGCCCTACAGGTTTTGGCCCTGCTGTAGGTCAGTCTGGGTGGAGTTGGTCAGGTCAGCCAGGTGTGGCTTATGGCGGCGGGTGTGTAGGTGGCCCTAGGTTCCCTACCCCGCCCCCCCAAACCGGTCCTGCCTCCGGTTTCGGGCATCAGGTTGGTGGCTCTGTTCCAGGGTCCTCCCTGGTTTATCCCACCTATTTGCAGGGTGGGAATGGAGCTCATTGGGGTCAACAGGCTCCTTTTTATGCTCCGCCCCAACCACCGACCGCCTATGGGCAGTCTTGGGGTTTCTCCCAGCAGGGGGCTTTTCCAGCCGCTCCCCCTCCACCCCAGGGTGGTATGGGTTTCCAGCCTGGATATGCCCCCCCCGCCTTCTTGCCTGCGGCGATGGGGCCCCCCCTCCATCCGCCACCGAGCCGTTCGCGCTCCCGGCCAGCTTCTGCTGCCGGTTCTGTCAGGCAGAGACCGCGTCATGCTAGGGCTGCTGGTCGTGCTGCGTTGTCTCGAGCTCCTATTTTGGAATTCGAGTCTACCAGTAACTTCCGCAGTCCTGCGTCAACTACTACCTTACAGCAGGTTCCAGGGTCTCTTGATCCTGCTCCTGCTGTCTCTCAAGGACTATCGCTTGCCCCGATAGTTCCTTCGGGTAGGTCACGTTCTCTTTCCCCTCTTCGGCAACGTGTTCGCGTTTGACGGTTTGTTTACTTTGAGATGGAGACTCCTCCTTCTCAAAGGCGCTGTCCTGGGGGTCATTTATTTGAGGCTTCCGATCCCCACCCTTACTGCCCTAGCTGTCGGTCTTGATCTCTGGAGCAGCCTTGTGACATTTGCCGTGCCCGGCCAGCTTTTGCTACCGGTTCTGTCAGGCAGAGACCGCGTCATGCTAGGGCTGCTGGTCGTGCTGCGTTGTCTCGAGCTCCTATTTTGGAATTCGAGTCTACCAGTAACTTCCGCTGTCCTGCGTCAACTACTACCTTACAGCAGGTTCCAGGGTCTCTTGATTGCCTCTCCTCTGTCTCTCAAGACAGGTCACGTTCTCTTTCCCCTCCTCGCACCCCTCCTCAGAGGGTGACGTTGATGGAGGTGGATTCGGCGGGTGCCTCTCCTAGTGATGAGAGGGACGTTCTTCGGGGCTCTCCTGGTTGCTCCAATTTTACGGAGACTCGGGATGAGGATAGAGTCGGCGAGTTTTCTGACTCTGATTTGGAGTCGTTTGATTCGTCTGGGTTGGACTCGGAATGCCCTTCCGGTGTTACCCAATCCCGGCCCCGAGATGCTGATCCGGTGCCCCTTGAGGTTTCGGCTTCGTTTCGCACTCTACGTGCAGAAGTTATGAAGCTTCTGGGGGACGGGGTTTGCCCACGACCTTCCTCGGATTCGGCTGTTCCGGAGCTCACTTCGCTCCTTCAGGTGGAATTTAGCACTTGTGCTAGATTCCTTGTTGAGGGCGCCATTCAGGCCCCTTCAGTCGGAAGTTTCTTACTTTCAAGACTGTGTTCTTGATAGCCTTTGCTTCCGGTCGCCGCAGAAGCGAGATTCATGCTTTCAGCAGATCTCCTTCTTGAATTCGTTTTTCGGCTGGCCATTCTTCGGTCTCAGTGACCACTGCTCTTTCCGTTTTAGCTAAGAACCAGGTTCCCGGTTTCACCCCAGGGCTTGTGGTTATCCCTTCTTTTGCTTAAACTCTGGATGGGGATTGTCCTGATCGCCTGCTCTGCCCAGTTCGGGCCTTGCGTTACTACTTGTCAAGAACAGAAGGGTAGCGGGGGACGGGACATTCGTCTCGGCTGTTCCAGTCTCTCCAGCCCGGTCGCTCCGATTTATCTGCGGCGACCATCTCACGCTGGATTGTTCAGACTGTTCGAGCTGCGTATGAGTCGGCAGGGGATCAGTCCTTGCGGGTGTCAGGGGTTAGGGCTCATGAGGTTCGCGCTTTAGCTACTTCGTGGGCCTTATTTAATGGTTCTTCTTACGCTGAGGTCATGACAGCTGCTGTTTGGAGGGGTCATCTGTGTCACAAAAGAAATTTTTTGAATTTTTCCTCTGGGGGTATGGGTCCTATTGTTGGAACCCTTCATCGCTCACGGAGACACCACTGCGGTAAGTCGAATTCGCATTATAATGACTGTGGTAATGTATTTTGAAATAGAATTGAGGTTTCTCTTGTGAAACCAATTTCTATTATAAATACTTACCACAGTCATTAGGTGAGTTCCCTCCCAGCCTCCCCTTGTCTCCTTGGCTCTCACTTTTTTGGGCTTTGGAATTATGAAGTGGGAAGCATGGCTTCGTGTCTGATTACGTGCGTGAATACTGGCGTCTGATTGGTGGGTTTTCCAGGGGTTCCCCATGGGGGGGGAAATTCTTTATTTACGTATGTAAAGAGCCAAGTAAGGTTGGAATATGCATTATAATGACTGTGGTAAGTATTTATAATAAAAATTGGTTTCACAAGAGAAACCTCAAAATCACACAATACAAATACTTTATACAGTGTACTTTTAAGGAGTATAGTCAGTCAATTTCTACATTAAATATAAAATTATTTAATTCCAGTACAAAGAAGTTAACCAACTAAACTTGTACCAATTGACCTTGGATTCCTTCGGATGCTGAATATTACCTTGTTTTCTGGTTCAGTATCTTTTTTATCTGTGTTTAGATGTTCTTTTTCAAGTTTTAGCGATGTTTTTTTTTTTTTAAATGCAAGTTCTAAACCAACTAAACTTAGATGGCGGATTCTTCATCTATAGTGCATCTCAATACTTTATACCTTCTTAATGTGCTGGGTATGATATGAGAAATATTTCCTAAACATCTTTATTCTAAAAATGAAAAGAAATAATTTCGATTATTTTAATTTTTTTACTATGATATATTCAAAAGTTTTACCACAGAGTAAGATTGTTAAATAAACCTTTTTCTGATTTAAATTCCAATTTAATTTTGATTTGAAGTTGGAAGTTTGAAAACAAGTTTGAATAAAGTAAAGTTCCGTAATTAGAAATGATTGGTGGCTTTATTTTGCTATGATTGACCAGATATTTGCTGTTGATATGCAAAGCAGTGACAGTCGAGACAAATAATTCCGTTGGAATTCTTGTTATTTGTGTTTACAATTATATACACACTTATAAACACCATACTTTCTGTCACATATAGACAATTGATCTGATTTAGAGTACAGGGCCCAGTTGTTCAAAGGGTGGTTAGCTTAATCACTGTTTAACAACATTTTTCAACCTTTAACGATTTCGTCAATATACAAGGTAACATCTCACAATTTTGCATGTAAATGGAAAGTTGTAACTAATTCAATGGTTGTGTTTTAAAGTTACGCTAAAATAAAATTTGCGCTAATCACTGATTAAGCTAATCACCTTTTGAACAACTGGGCCCTGATAACTGTAATTGAATCATGCCTTACTGTAACCCGACATTTCTTGTCAATGAAATATATTTATTGAGGTTACCTGTAACTATTTTTTCTGTGTTTAGCTTGAAACACGCGAGTAAACTATCATGCTTATTTATATATAATACATTTTGTATATGTTTGTGGTGTAAATACGTTTCAAATAAATTATTCGCTAAACACATAACATTTTGTCGTTGTTTATAATTGTTTGATTACCAAATTGACGGATTAACCGGTTACTCGATCGGGGATTGTTCGAGTAACCGGTTACTAAAATTTGATCGGTTTGACAACTCTATAACTATATGGTGTAAACTTGTAACAATACGTACCCTGTAATCCACATTGCTGCACACAGACATATTATTCCTGGGAATATAACTAATTTGATGAAACACTTCATACCCTGTAGTCTGTCCATGTGTTGTGTAGCTATACATGCGGTACAATGTAGAGATATAGAAAGGACCGGGCTACAAGCTGTCGTTCTACGACAGTTTACTAATCATTACGGTGACACATAAGTGTCATAATACAATACATTTCACCTTACACTGAAAGTCAAGTGGTCCTATGCAATGGCACGGCCTCCCTCGTAGTTTGTCCGTCTGGCGGTCATCCGTCCGTCTGTCTGTCTTTTTTCTGTTTTAAACGACGTTTTTCCTTCTTTAGAGTCAATAATCATGATATTTGACGAGAAACATCCTGGTATGAAGCCCAACAAAAGTTGCCTTCTTAAAAGATAACAAAAGTCAAATACATAAATAAAAGGAAACAAGAATCCAGATTTAAATAGCTTGTTCTGCAGAACGAAAACGTGAGGAGTCATGATATGACATTAGTAGTTTACTGGAATGAATTGCTAAATACAGTAGTTTACGACTTAAAATAACTTAAAATACCTTAATTTGCATTAATGAGGGAAAAATTAATTTAGATATTTAATAATTTCTGCTAAAGAAACACTGCACGATCAGTTTTTCATGTCCTGATGTTAATGTTTTATACTGTGAATGCATTTGTTAACTGTCCTCCTGCACACACACACACACACACAAGCGCGAATACACAACACTTATAGAGTCACGTCCTTAAAAGAACTTAGCTGTTGATAGGACGTTAAACAAAATAAAACCATACCAAGTTTATCTAGACCAGAAGTCAACTGATCATTCCTTCCATAACGTTACTTCCTAGCTAAACCGTGTGTCAACTGATCATTCTTTCTATACCGTTACGTCTCACCTAGACAGTGTGTAAATGTATCCTTCCTTCTATACCGTTACTACCTACCTAGACCACATGTCAACTGATCTTTCGTTCTATAGCGTTACTCACTACCTAGATCGTATGTCAACTGATCATTCCTTCTATACCGTTACTACCTACCTAGACCCCATGTCAACTGATCTTTCGTTCTATACTGTTACCGACTACCTAGACCTACTATGTCATCTGATCATTCCTTCTATGACGTTGCTCCATTACTAGACCATATGTCAACTGATCTTCCTTTCTATAACATTATTTCCCTACTAAGACCGTGTGTCAACTGAACCTTCCTTCTTTGACGTAACTTCCTACCTACACCAAATGTCAACTGATCCTTTCTTCTATGATGTGAATTCTTACCTAGACCGTGTGTCAACTGAACCTTCCTTCTATAACGTTACTTCCTACCTAGATCATGTGTCAACTGATCATTCCTTCTATAACGTTACTTCCTACCCATACCGTGTGACATCGGATAATTCGACAACGGATAATTCGTTCTATAACGTTAATCCCCTTTCCAGACCGTGTGTCAACTGATTCTCCTTTGTTACTCTCCTCCCTTTACCGTATGTCAACTAATCCTGCCTTCTAACTCGTTGCTCCCTACCTATACCGTGTGTCAACTGATCCTCCTTTTAGTAAGGTTACTTCCTACCTATACCGTGTGTCAACTGATCCTCCTTTAATTCGGTTACTTCCTACCTATACCGTGTGTCAACTGATCCTCCTTTTAGTAAGTTTACTTCCTCCATCTATGCACCTATACCGTGTGTCAACTGATCCTCCTTTTAATTAGGTTACTTCCTACCTATACCGTATGTCAACTGATCCTCCTTTTAGTAAGGTTACTTCCTACCTATACCGTGTGTCAACTGATCCTCCTTTCAATAAGGATACTTCCTACCTGTACCGATCTGTCAACTGCTCCTTCCTTCTATAACGTTGCTCCCCCTACCAAGAACGTATTTCAACTGATCCTCTTTTCTATAACGTTGCTTCCCACCTAGACCGTCTGTCAACTGATCCCGCCATTCTATAACGTTGCTTCCTGCTGAGACCGTACGTCAACTATTCCTCTCTACTAAAACGTTGTTCTCTACCAAGACCGTGTGTCAACTGATCCTCCTTTCTATAACGCTACTTCTCTACCTAGACCGTGTGTCAACTGATTCTTCCTTCTATACCGTAACTTCCTACATGGATCGTGTGTCAACTGAACCTCCCTTCTATAACGTTACTCCCCTACCCAGACCGTGTGTCAACTGATTCTCCCTTATAACTCTCCTCTCTAGACCGCATGTCAACTAATCATCCCTTTTAAAACGTTGCTCCCTAACTAGATCGTGTTTCAACTGATCATTCTTTCTATAACGTTACTCTCTACCTGGATTGTATGTCAACTGAGCCTTCCTTCTATAACGTTTCTTCCTACCTGGATCGTGTGTCACCTTATCGTTCCTTCTATTACGTTACTCCCCTACCACGACCGTGTGTCAACTGATTCTATAACGTAACTTCCTACATAGATCGTGTGTCAACTGAACCTCCCTTCTATTTCTTCTATAACGTTACTCTCCTACCTAGACCGTGTGTCAACTGATCCTTCCTTCTATAAAGCTACTCTCTACCTAGACCGTGTGTCAACTGGTCGTTCATTTTAGAACGTTACTCGCCTCCCTAGACCGTATGTCAACTGAGCCTTCGTTATGTAACGTGTGTCATATGACCTGTTTCGCCGCCGGAGGTTTGATCTGTAAACGGTGTTTTTTTGTGGTCTTCCGGTGGTTTTCCATGCGTTAAAGCCTTCCATGAAATTGAGGTTGCATTGTATCTACAAAAATAATAGGAAATTCCTACGCTATCGGTATTTTTTGCTTTTTTATCTGTGAAATATCAGGCCTCGGGTATTTGATCAGTACAGGTGAGTTAACAAAACAAATATGTGATAACAGTCAGAACACCTGCGTTATGACGAGATGTGTTTTCGTATCACACTCAATATGTGATTACTTCAAGCTGTTGAAGTATATTTGTATCCTCAAACAGATATGTATATTTTATATACATATAGATCAGATAGATTATCTTAAAGTGCATTATCAAATGCATTATTTGTTAAAACTGCGGCAGGTATAAATCATATACTCCATATTATCTCCTAGAAGGTGATGTCGTTATAAAATTGTGTCCAGCAGCTTTGCTACATTTTCTTGTCTTATATGTGTTTAATAATTTACGCTTGAAATCATTGTTTCTGAAATGAATTATTTTGAGGTCAATCATTGCAACGAAAAACAACAACAAAGTTAATTGATAATTGGCTAAATATGGACATGGTCCACCAATATCTTCTGATTGTTGTCTTCCAGTATGTATATTGATCTCGTATTAATGAATTGATATTTGTCATTTGTTATGGATATGTTTTTTTTTAAATGACAAAGTTAACAAAGTTATGAAATATTTTTAACAAGTATCCACATTACATTATAATTCAGTAACATTCTCATTGATCAATATTTGTTTAATTATGGAGATTAACATGTGTTGTATTTATGGTTGTCTCGTCTTTTGACATTTTATGTAATTGACCAACGCAGGGATTTCGACAAGGCATATACCTTATTATATTTTACAAGTAAAAGTGAAGTGTAATTTATTATTCTGAAAATTAAAGATATTAAAATTGATTGAAACCAACACTCTGTGTTATGTTATCATTTACAATAAACCAGTAAAATTATGTCAAATCACGACCACTTCCTGATGTAAATTACGTCAGGTTCCGACATATTCCTGACGTAAAGTTGACATAAATATTTGACGTTAATTTGACGTCAAGAAATGATGTCAATGTGACATTCACTTTTGAACATTATTTGACGTAATCCTGACGTCAATATTTGACGTAAACATGACATCCAATGCTAGCTGGGTATAATGTTACTCTCCTACTTAGACTGTGAATCGATTTACCTTTCTGTAATGTTAACGCCGCTTCACCCCTACCTAGACCATGTTTCAACTGATCGATCAATCAATAGTTTTTACCTCAAACCATGAAAGTTTGAAAACGAACCTTTCTTTCATTGATAAACTTTTATTATCAGGCATTAACAAAAACTATTTCTGATGTAAGTGTCATTTTCTTGTGAAACAAACAGTTTGTAAACTGTCCCTTCATTAAGTTTGACCTAGCATTTTCCTCTATGGTTTCTCTCGTAGTGTTCCTCATGTATTCACCTGACCACTCTCGCGAATCAATGTTACGCTTGAGTGTGTCTATACAATCTTGTTAAAATCTTGCTTGTGCAATCAACAAGACTTCGCAATTAGCGTCGAATGGACTATGAGTTTATAGATCGGTGGACGCTTTGATGTCCATATTTGATCTTCGACAGATGGTATTCAGAGGGTTCCCTGTGGGTGTCAGGTTTCGCAAGGACTACTAATTGTATGGGAGGTTCATAGGTACATCGATGTTACAAGTTACGTGTCTCAAGTTCATTGCATTGAATTGATGTAAATAAAAAATACGATGGCCCACAGCAGCCGTGACGGCATACGTTCAACAATACCACTTAATAGTGATGGTAGTAATCGAGAACACGTGTTGTTCTATTTCAATTTCTATGTTATCGGGGATGTTTGTATCTTGTTACTAATGATAAATAGAAGCTTTCAAGGAATCAGCATGCGGCAAAAAGATAACTCCGAGTTTCTGTATATGGTAGTGTATTGTCTATAAACTAGATTTCGTTATTACATGTTATATTATATACAACTGGAATTATTGTTATCGTGCATATTTCTCAAAGGTCAATTACATTTTTTTTTTTACACTTTTTGCACTTACATGTAACATATTTTCTGAGGCTATAATATAATATAGAGCTACACATGAATTCGAAATATTATTGCTTTTCATTTTTAATATAAAAGGTACCAGTGATTCAATTATAATCGTCAGATAAGTTCATCTCGTAGCTTTTATGCCTTGAGGTATTTGTATATATATATATATATATTTATGTCTCTCCACTAATAACAAGAATAACTCAAACAAGAAATGTGAAATGGCCACCCAAAGGGTGACATTATATTTATTTTACTGATTAAGCCACCATCCGGATTTTATGAAAAACTTAAGATTACTTAAAAAACACATAAGAACAAAGTGGTTGCAAATATACCAAACATGGTAGCAACTACAATCAAAATATAACTAAAAACCTTAGCTAGCCTAAGTGGGGTTGCCTAAAAACGACCCAAAGGGTGACTTTGTATTTACTTTACTTATTAAGCCACATGAGGTATGGTTGCAAAACCCATTTTTATATTATTTACTGCGAGCCGGCTGCCCCAACCCTGTTAATTAGGGGAGGCAGGTTTACCAAATGCTCTGACCAGTCGACAAGTGTTGTCTCACTTCAACATAAACTAGCAACAACCTGCCAGGTTACAAATTATATACATCTTACAATCAAAATATAACTAAAAACTTTAGCTAGCCTTAGTGGGGTTGCCAAAAAACGCCAACGCCATCTTAGCTAACCTTATTGACGGTAACATCACAAAAGAGTCATTTTTGTACTGACCCCAAATACAGAGGGTCGGAAGTGGGTTTTAAATATCAAGCTAGATCTGCTGATTGCGTGTCTCAAGATGGCTGCCTTATGAACAAAGGGACGCGACCCTCGGGTCACCTTGACCAATTAGGGACCAGCATCCCGATTTACGTCATCAGCAGCCAATCAATAACCTTTAATATTTTCAGAAACTATTAAGGTGTCCTGTTCCATAATATTGTAATATTAATTTTGCTAACTTATAATAACCCTCACAAATTAATAGCAGTTTAGATACATTTTTCAAACTTGTTATTGTGTTATGAGCATAAATTAAGCTAATTGCTTAACTGCCTTTTATGCCTCTCCACTCATAACAAGAATAACTCA
The DNA here is from genome assembly GCF_002113885.1 of Mizuhopecten yessoensis. Lineage (NCBI taxonomy): Eukaryota > Metazoa > Mollusca > Bivalvia > Pectinida > Pectinidae > Mizuhopecten > Mizuhopecten yessoensis. The sequence goes on from NW_018408551.1 coordinate 1,478,537, forward strand.
AACAAGTTGTTAAACGTCCATGTGATCGAAGAAATATCAATGATACAAACAAAGTACCAAAGAAAGTACTAGCGAGTTATAATCTTCTGAGTTTTGTTAGATACATGTATATAGGTTTCATAAGTAATAACGACAGTATGATCCAATATTGGCACTAGATCCGACCAGACATTTGTTGGTTTGATGCAAATTACTTAAATAGTTATATGGGCAAAGAAGTAATACCGACAGTACAGACAAAGAAATTTGTCAATTTTTTGGGCGATCTACCACTTTATAAAGACAGGAACAAGAACTTTTGCATATCGCAACATGTAACAGAGATAATCAGTCACCAGGAAACAATAATACAATAACATTACATAAACAATAAAACAGTAGTAAATTGTATGAAACGTGCTGTTGTCATTGTATATCTCCTCCGTTAGCTTGTAACCGAAGATAAATTATTGTAAAAGAAGCACATTCGTGGAATTTATATCCCCGTCTTGCAGGACATATTGTAGGTAAACATGATTGAGGTTAGGTTTAAACATGTGAGTATCGTACTGTTGAGACATAATGTATAGCCTGAAACTCGAAGAAAAAAACCACCTTATACAGAAGTTAGACTTTTTATTGAACATGTAGGTATTACGGTGTAAATTAATCGTTTAATCCATCATAATTTACTTACCTCATTAATTATCCCTAAAAAACACATCGGTTGACAAACTTAGCATGAGTCGGATGTGCATACGGAGTGAAATATCTGCACAATATCTACAGCAATTATCACACTAAAACCAAAAAGTGTCCGAGATGGGTGGATAGACAGATGAACACAAACATTGTTATCAAGTTTGAAGGAATTTGGCTAGAGTTATTAAGCGGAAAGCGACCATAACTCCGCCAAATGGATTAAAGTGGTTGTCAAACTTGGCCGAGCCAATATTGAGTTGAACCCTGTTACTAAATTTGAAGACAACCGAATAATATTTGCGAGAGTTAATCAACAAAAACGGCAGATAATGACGTTTTTCGTTATTCAAGGGGTCATAACTCCGCCAAAATAAAGTCCGCTGAAAGTGATAATCGAACTTGGTCGAGCCCTTAAAGCATTTAACCCTGGTATCAAGTTTGAAGAAAATCGGTTGCAGTTATTGCACGGAAACGAAGCGTGACAGACAGACGGAAAAACCCAAATTAATATTTGACCTCACGTATTTAAGATCTTTATTATCCCCCGCTTTCACCGAAACGAGGGATAATAAAGATCTTAAATACGTGAGGTCAAATAAATAAATTCAAAAAATCTGAAACAATCTATGAAGAAAAATCGATGTTGTGGTTGTTCGTGTAAACACGGCGAGAAAAAAACGCGATTCGCCCCTTAACCAATACAGAAACATGAAAGTGTACATATCACAACACATAACAGAGATAAACAGTCACCATAAAACATGTCCCTGTATAGCATCATTGGTAAAAAGTAGAACTGCATTTCGTAAGATTTAGAATGACTACTGTATTAAAGCAACATTTAAGCGATACAATATTGTATTATAATACATCGGTGTATTTCTATTGTTACATGTACCAGATACACGTTCTAAATGTGGCCTACAATTCTTGATCCAGTCATTGTTACGGCGTTCTCATTCTAATCCAATTGAACATGCATCATAGATACCTACTGGACTAACATCAGATACTGTAAGGATCCTTGTTTGTACGGTCCACCAACATTGGCAGCTTTTTCATCAGTGTGAAGGGTTTCTGTGTTTAGCTCTGGTTTTCCCCAAAAGTATGATTGATGACCAACTTAACTAAGACCACATATAGTTCAAAGGTATCTGACCCTGATTGTATTGTCTCGAGTATATTTTCCCTTAATCTTCACCATTATTTAATTGTATATTTGAGTTCAGTAACGGTATTCCTAAAGTGTTGTGCTACACCAACTAGGATTTTACATGTTCCTTTAATACCTGCTGGATATAGCCCAAGATTTTTTGTAGAATCTGAATATTGCAATATATATATATATATATATATAATAAAAACAAAAATCATTCAGATCGTTCGCTAGGCCTTTCTGCCTTCTAGGGCTTCTTCAGGCGGATTGATATATATACTAGCGGAAAAAAGAAACTGTACATGCGGAGAATTGTTATACACGCATGACGGAGTATGACACATACACACTATCCGTGTGTCATTGACAGTTTTTCCCGTGCAGTTTCCTCTCTGTAGGCGTTGACCAGTTTGCACGTTTTTCTCGTCCAGCCATCCAATTCGACAATGAAAGTTTATTTTTCAACTGTTGGGTTACTCTGTTGAGACCAGTGAACAGTAAAAACAGCATTATAACGTTTTAATTTGTGATTAATGCTATGCCGAGGCTCAATGAAAATGACCGCCTCCGGATTATTGGTATGCTTCACGCTGGTATGGGCCAAGCCGTTGTCTCTACACGTTTTCATGTCCATCGAAACACAATTCGGGATTTGTGGAGACGACATCAACAGTTTGGCCACGTCGGCGATCGACCTCGTGCGGGACGTCAACGTGTGACGTCACGTCAACAGGACAACCATATTCGGCTTGTCCATTTGAGAAATCGCTTCCAAACGCCAAGTTTGACTGTACGGACAATCCCTGGGTTGCTACCAATAAGCCCGAGAACTGTACGGAACCGATTGTGTGAACGAGCTATCCGTCCACGACGTCCTGCAATCCGCCCAGTTCTACTGCCACGTCATCGTGTAGCACCTATGGACTGGTGCAGAAGGCATCTCGATTTACTCGACGGGATTGGGCACGCATTTTGTTTACGGACGAGTCGCGTGTCCACCTGGATAGTTGTGACGGCCGTTTCAGAGTGAATCGTTGCGTTGGAGAACGTTTCCGTGACGCGTTGTTAACGGGAATTTGAACGCGCTACGTTACCGTGACGAGATCCTCCGGACCCACGTCGTTCCATTCGTACAAGGGCAGCAACGTCACATGACGCTACAGCAGGACAACGCCAGGCCACACACAGCTCGTGCCGCTATGGACTTTCTGGCCCAGCAGAACGTTGACGTGTTACCATGGCCTGCTGTATCCCCCGATCTGTCGCCCATTGAACACGTCTGCAGATTACGGGGATTACCTAATCAACCGGTGACGTTGTCTGATTTGGCTGCAGCGTTGGTACAGATCTGGAATGCCATCCTACAAGCATTCTTGAACCGTCTGATAGGCTCCATGCGTAGACGTTGCCAGGCTTGCATTCAGGCAAACGGTGGACATACGAGGCATTACCGTTGTAAACTCAGTATTGACCCCACTGTGTTCACTCCTGAGCGGAACTTATTGATTTCATAACGTGGAAAATGGAATGCAACTGTTAATAAATAACAAATAAATTGTCCCTGAAAACCTTGTTGTTCTACGTCATACACATTTATTTTTATAACACATTTTAGGCTTGCACAGTTTCTTTTTTTCGCTAGTATATATATATATGAGTATTGAATGATATTATGATTGACCGTTAAATGAATTCAGATGTTTACTTAATTGTCAAACATGAAATCTTTCAAATCGATAATATTTCACATCTCGTCATTTATAAATGTGACTAGCTCTAAACTGAACGGAAACGTCCTAAAAATATTCAAACTATAGTACACTGTGTTTAGAATGTGATGACAATGTGAGATACTAACTTTGCAGTTTTCATTTAGTTTTGTTTGCCTGTCAAGTGCCACTGGCTAACGATACCATGAAACTATCCACGCCGTATGGGGTAGGGGAGACAACGCTCATTACCTTGATTGGTCACTACGTAAGTGTTCTGAACCAATGCTTTCAGGACACTCTTATCCTGTATACAGTGAATATTTTACAGATACCAATAATATAGCTGAAAGAAATTGAAATTTGAAAGAAAATTAGTCTAGCTTTTGAGTGGTTATATTTTGGTTAGCGAGATATAAAAATAATGTTACTTGGATAGTCCTGATATTGACCAATCATTTCATTTGTACCATGTTTGGATTATAAATATATCGAGTAAGAGTTTGTTATGTAGCAAAAATGTTAATGATACTGCAATTCCTTTATTATAAATGTTTTCTCCTGCTCAACCTTCCTAATCAGCGCATGATCTGACCAATTTTAATTTAGAAGTAAAGCATTATCCATAATACAATTTTTATATGCTAATCATTCAAAACTTATCGAAGATGTATGTTTTTACAGAATGTGAGAAAGGTTTAATTTCAGTACATTAAACATAATGAACGAAATAAAACATTAAATTTACCTGTATATTATGATATTCAATTGGAGTTCTTAAGCTTAAAGTGGATTTAATTATAAGCATTTCTTGTAAGAATCCTAAAATTTGTTTATGAAACTGGAACAATGTCAATAACACATACATTGTACAAATTCAAATCTTGCACCTATATACGGATATCTACGACGATCTATTCCAATACAATAATGATATATCATTAAAATTCATTCGTTTTCAATTCTTTTTCGTTGAGATCAAATAAACCATGATATAAATAAATCGTTTCACCAGAATGAAAATAAGAAGGTATATTTCTTAATACAATATACATAAATGAAAACTTTTTTTAATGCAACAGACACAACTACATTACCTACTTCATTTATTTTGAAGTATTTGGTACCTTGCTATTTTCCACTTAAAAAACTAATTAATTTTTGTACATAAAGTATAAAATATCTTAAAAACACAACTTGCCATAGCCACCGTGGCTTTCCAACTATGCAAGCTCTCATAAGTCATGCAGTATACCTTAAGGTAAAGTAAAACCACAGGGAATTTTAAGGAACATGACTATGCTACATGCATTGCTGCTAGACAAAAACAACATTATATATTATTTTTCGGACATATAAACTTGATTTTTGAATTCAAGATCTATGAGGGAAATACAAGGCTAGTATGAGATTTAACACACAACACTACAACTTTGCTATCAGCCCTTTTCACGGCTACCTTTTATTATATTATTCACAAAATTCCTATTCTGGACCGCTACATGTTTGACCAGCATTTGTCTGGAATGAAGGTTAATATAGATGAAACCAAACTGTTAAATAATTGACTGATACATGTTTGATTGATTAGTGTTCGGATGATAAGTGCTTGGCGGATAATGGTTTATTGATGTATATTGGACTCATTAATGCTTGGTTGCTTATTGCTGGACAACTTATATTTCTGTAAGGTACCTAAAAGAAGTGACCGTCGAAAACATCATTCCTCTATCAGTTCTAATTCTAAGACGTCGAATTTATGAAAACACACAATAACGATATCTCCTCTGGGGTGATTTGATATAATTCAATGGCTTAAAATCGATACGTCCACACATTGTGCAAACCGTGATTTCCAAACCTCATGGCTCTATCAATGGAGATACATGTAATCCCAGCTATAACTTCACTTTTCGTGTAAAGCTTGCTAACTGTTTTGACAACTTAGAATAAAGCAATGACTTACATTCGAACCGCGCGCCCACACAAATGTGACGGCCATGAATATGTATACACAATTGGTGTAAGCCACACAATTAACAACAAGTGGCGGGCTTGGACTAATATATATATTCACATTTGAACCCGAAGCAAATTGAGTAGTCATATCGTATTTTTAGAAGTAAATCCAAAACGTAAATAGTCAATTGCTAATTTGGCTACTGACACCTCAAATGCCTTAATGAACACTAATGCATTAGCTATAGTAACACACTGTTCACTGGACCTGAAGTCTACCACTGTATATAATGTACTAATACACTGTTCACTGGACCTGAATTCTACCACTGTATATAATGTAGTAACGCACTGTTCACTGGACCTGAAGTCTACCACTGTATATAATGTAGTAATACACTGTTCACTGGACCTGAATTCTACCACTGTATATAATGTAGTAACACACTGTTCACTGGACCTGAAGTCTACCACTGTATATAATGTCGTAATACACTGTTCACTGGACCTGTAGTCTACCACTGTATATAATGTAGTAATCCACTGTTCACTGGACCTGAATTCAACCGCTGTATATAAATGTAGTAATACACTGTTCACTCGACCTGAAGTCTACCACTGTATATAATGTAGTAATACACTGTTCGCTGGACCTGATATCTACCACTGTATATACATGTAGTAATACACTGTTCACTCGACCTGAAGTCTACCACTGTATATACATGTAGTAATGCACTGTTCACTAGACCTGAAGTCTACCACAGTATATAATGTAGTAATGCACTGTTCACTGGATCTGAAGTCTACCCCTGTATATAATGTAGTAATACACTGTTCACTGGACCTGAAATCTACCACCTTATATACATGTAGTAATACAGTGTTTACTCGACCTGAAATCTGCCAATGTATATACATGTAGTAATACCCTGTTCACTCGACCTGAAGTCTACGACTGTACATACATGTAGTAATACAGTGTTTACTCGACCTGAAATCTGCCACTGTATATACATGTCGTAATACACTGTTCACTCGACCTGAATTCTACCACTGTATACATGTAGTAATACCCTGTTCACTCGACCTGAAATCAACCACTGTATATAAATGTAGTAATACACTGTTCTGTATATACTTGTAGTAATACGCTGTTCACTGGACCTGAAGTCTACCACAGTATATAATGTAGTAATACACTGTTTACTCGAGCTGAAATCTACCACCTTATATACATGTAGTAATGCACTGTTCACTCGACCTGGAGTCTACCACTGTATATTCATGTAGTAATACACTGTTTACTCGACCTAAAATCTACCACTGTATATTCATGTAGTAATACACTGTTCAATCGACCTGAAGTCTACCACTGTATAAAATGTAGTAATACACTGTTCACTCGACCTGAAATCTGCCAATGTATATACTTGTAGTAATACACTGTTCACTGGACCTGAAATCTACCACCTTATATACATGTAGTAATACACTGTTTACTCGACCTGAAATCTACCACTGTATATACATGTAGTAATACACTGTTCACTCGACCTGAAGTCTACCACTGTATATACATGTAGTAATACACTGTTCACTCGACCTGAAATCTACCACTGTATATAATGTAGTAATACACTGTTCACTGGACATGAATTCTACCACTGTATATACATGTAGTAATACACTGTTCACTGGACCTGAAATCTACCACTGTATATACATGTAGTAATACACTGTTCACTGGACCTGAAATCTACCACTGTATATACATGTAGTAATACACTGTTCACTGGACCTGAAATCTACCACTGTATATACATGTAGTAATACACTGTTCACTGGACCTGAAATCTACCACTGTATATACATGTAGTAATACACTGTTCACTGGACCTGAAATCTACCACTGTATATACATGTAGTAATACACTGTTCACTGGACCTGAAATCTACCACTGTATATACATGTAGTAATACACTGTTCACTGGACCTGAAATCTACCACTGTATATACATGTAGTAATACACTGTTCACTGGACCTGAAATCTACCACTGTATATACATGTAGTAATACACTGTTCACTGGACCTGAAATCTACCACTGTATATACATGTAGTAATACACTGTTCACTGGACCTGAAATCTACCACTGTATATACATGTAGTAATACACTGTTCACTGGACCTGAAATCTACCACTGTATATACATGTAGTAATACACTGTTCACTGGACCTGAAATCTACCACTGTATATACATGTAGTAATACACTGTTCACTGGACCTGAAATCTACCACTGTATATACATGTAGTAATACACTGTTCACTGGACCTGAAATCTACCACTGTATATACATGTAGTAATACACTGTTCACTGGACCTGAAATCTACCACTGTATATACATGTAGTAATACACTGTTCACTGGACCTGAAATCTACCACTGTATATACATGTAGTAATACACTGTTCACTGGACCTGAAATCTACCACTGTATATACATGTAGTAATACACTGTTCACTGGACCTGAAATCTACCACTGTATATACATGTAGTAATACACTGTTCACTGGACCTGAAATCTACCACTGTATATACATGTAGTAATACACTGTTCACTGGACCTGAAATCTACCACTGTATATACATGTAGTAATACACTGTTCACTGGACCTGAAATCTACCACTGTATATACATGTAGTAATACACTGTTCACTGGACCTGAAATCTACCACTGTATATACATGTAGTAATACACTGTTCACTGGACCTGAAATCTACCACTGTATATACATGTAGTAATACACTGTTCACTGGACCTGAAATCTACCACTGTATATACATGTAGTAATACACTGTTCACTGGACCTGAAATCTACCACTGTATATACATGTAGTAATACACTGTTCACTGGACCTGAAATCTACCACTGTATATACATGTAGTAATACACTGTTCACTGGACCTGAAATCTACCACTGTATATACATGTAGTAATACACTGTTCACTGGACCTGAAATCTACCACTGTATATACATGTAGTAATACACTGTTCACTGGACCTGAAATCTACCACTGTATATACATGTAGTAATACACTGTTCACTGGACCTGAAATCTACCACTGTATATACATGTAGTAATACACTGTTCACTGGACCTGAAATCTACCACTGTATATACATGTAGTAATACACTGTTCACTGGACCTGAAATCTACCACTGTATATACATGTAGTAATACACTGTTCACTGGACCTGAAATCTACCACTGTATATACATGTAGTAATACACTGTTCACTGGACCTGAAATCTACCACTGTATATACATGTAGTAATACACTGTTCACTGGACCTGAAATCTACCACTGTATATACATGTAGTAATACACTGTTCACTGGACCTGAAATCTACCACTGTATATACATGTAGTAATACACTGTTCACTGGACCTGAAATCTACCACTGTATATACATGTAGTAATACACTGTTCACTGGACCTGAAATCTACCACTGTATATACATGTAGTAATACACTGTTCACTGGACCTGAAATCTACCACTGTATATACATGTAGTAATACACTGTTCACTGGACCTGAAATCTACCACTGTATATACATGTAGTAATACACTGTTCACTGGACCTGAAATCTACCACTGTATATACATGTAGTAATACACTGTTCACTGGACCTGAAATCTACCACTGTATATACATGTAGTAATACACTGTTCACTGGACCTGAAATCTACCACTGTATATACATGTAGTAATACACTGTTCACTGGACCTGAAATCTACCACTGTATATACATGTAGTAATACACTGTTCACTGGACCTGAAATCTACCACTGTATATACATGTAGTAATACACTGTTCACTGGACCTGAAATCTACCACTGTATATACATGTAGTAATACACTGTTCACTGGACCTGAAATCTACCACTGTATATACATGTAGTAATACACTGTTCACTGGACCTGAAATCTACCACTGTATATACATGTAGTAATACACTGTTCACTGGACCTGAAATCTACCACTGTATATACATGTAGTAATACACTGTTCACTGGACCTGAAATCTACCACTGTATATACATGTAGTAATACACTGTTCACTGGACCTGAAATCTACCACTGTATATACATGTAGTAATACACTGTTCACTGGACCTGAAATCTACCACTGTATATACATGTAGTAATACACTGTTCACTGGACCTGAAATCTACCACTGTATATACATGTAGTAATACACTGTTCACTGGACCTGAAATCTACCACTGTATATACATGTAGTAATACACTGTTCACTGGACCTGAAATCTACCACTGTATATACATGTAGTAATACACTGTTCACTGGACCTGAAATCTACCACTGTATATACATGTAGTAATACACTGTTCACTGGACCTGAAATCTACCACTGTATATACATGTAGTAATACACTGTTCACTGGACCTGAAATCTACCACTGTATATACATGTAGTAATACACTGTTCACTGGACCTGAAATCTACCACTGTATATACATGTAGTAATACACTGTTCACTGGACCTGAAATCTACCACTGTATATACATGTAGTAATACACTGTTCACTCGACCTGAAATCTACCACTGTATATACATGTAGTAATACACTGTTCACTGGACCTGAAATCTACCACTGTATATACATGTAGTAATACACTGTTCACTGGACCTGAAATCTACCACTGTATATACATGTAGTAATACACTGTTCACTGGACCTGAAGTCTACCACTATATATACATGTAGTAATACATTGTTCACTGGACCTACAATCTACCACTGTATATGCATGTAGTAACACACTGTTCATTGGGCCTGAAATCTACCACTGCATATACATGTAGTAATACACTGTTCACTGGATCTGAAGTCTACCAGTGTATATACATGTAGTAATACACTGTTCACTGGACCTGAATTCTACCACTGTATATACATGTAGCAATACACTGTTCACTCGACCTGAAGTCTACCACTGTATATATATGTAGTAATACACTGTTCGCTCGACCTAAAGTCTACCACTGTATATACATGTAGTAATACACTGTTCACTGGACCTGAAGTCTACCACAGTATATACATATAGTAATACACTGTTCACTCGACCTGAGGTCTACCACAGTATATACATATAGTGATACTCTGTTCACTCGACCTGAGGTCTACCACAGTATACAGCTATACAATTTTCACTGGACCTGAAATTTACCGTCGTGCATGCACAAACCTGCAGTTTTCATTGGACTTTGACTCCACTGTCGCCCGCAGTAACACATTGTCTACTGGACCAGAACTATTCACCATACCTGAACTCCTCCAATGATTTATTCTCCATTATTTTGTAGGATAGATGTAGTTGTCATTATCCAGCTGTCCCCTTTTTTTAAAGTTATATAATATTGTTATAATATTTTTGCTGCATTATTTCAAGGATTTCAATGGGTACACAATGAAATTCAAATATAAAATCAGCTGTTTTGCCTTGATGATTATCTTTGGATTATTTGCCATTTGGATACATTTCACCCAGTGGATTGATTTGCCATATAAATATGATAGAAATCATCCATCTGCAACATCACAAAACGGTGAGTATCAAATATTTACAATCTATGTTGTTACTGATAAAAATGTTCTCTAGTCTATTTATTAACTGGCACGGCAACTTACTGCATCCATGCACACAGCTCCCGCATTCGTAATTGTTCTTCTACGACAAAGAAACATCCGACTCTGGATGTGCTTAGTGGGCGAACCAACATTGTAATTGACGGAGACTAGTTCATTGTCGGATACAACTGTTCTTATTTGAACAGGCATTTGATAATCATATTGTACTGATATGGGTTGTACATGTAATTGCACTAATAATTGCACATTTATGGCAATCTCTATTATTATATAAAGAGAGTGATAACATATTGTGCTTAAGCCTAGCGTTATTGTTTGGTAGTATACAAGAATTTTGTTCATAGACATATACTTGTGATGGTAAAAGTTAACTTGCAACAGACGATTTGGTTATATTTGTTTGTCGTATATATGTCTTGACTTTACTCCGGTACCTCAATTTGATACCCTCAGGGACCTTCTAATCAACATCATCTGCTCATTACAATATCTGAAGGTTAATGACATGGTTCATTGCGATATCTTCCAACTATCAGCGTCTCTCCCCATTCTATCACATGGACATGCTAAAAATAGAAAAAAATAGATTATATTCATAGCAAAAAAAACACCAAAAAAAAACTATGCCACGCAAATCGAATCATCTTATCGTCATCATCTTTCAGACATCATTGACAACAACTTTCTCATTCAACGATCAATCAAACACAAATGAGCATATCCTGGACTTCACTCTACCAAACTGATCTCGCTCATCAACAACAGAACAGATACAACAATACTAGAAGAGGAATAACATACCTCCCACCTACCCATGTCATAAATACAATTTGTGTTCAAAAGAGGACAACATAACAAAAAAGAGCATCGTTGCATCAATATTCAAAAACTACTGGAAACAAGCAAACATGGACCCACACATATACAAAACTCAACAAACTAATCATCTAGTACTCATGCAACTCAGAATGCACAACGCAACCAAACAGTTGTACTGAAAGCCCAAACTAAATGTTACATCCGGAGTGCATCAATGAACCTGTTTCCGCCTGGTCATCTTCCTCGTATGATCATATGAACAATTTCTTCTCAACATAAAGCTCTCGTGAGCGATTCGCGGACGGTGGCATACGTTGAAAAATAATCATTAACAAAAGTGATACATGAAAACTGTAAAAAGGAGTAAACGAATCGACCGATTGGAAATAAGAATGACTCATCAGGTTTCATCCGGACATATGCTCATTACATTGAACCGATGTAAATAATTTACGATGGCCCACAGCAGCCGTCACGGCCTACGTTCAACAATACCACTTAATAGTGATGGTAGTAATCGAGAACACGTGTTGTTCTATTTCAGTTTCTATGTTATCGGGGATGTTTGTATCTTGTTACTAATGATAAACAGAAGCTTTCAAGAAATCAGCATGCGGTAAAAAGATAACTCCGAGATTCTTTATATGGTAGTGTATTGTCTATAAACTAGATTTCGTTATTACATGTTATATCATATACAAATATAAATCTCGTGAGCGATTCGCGGACGGTGGCATTTATTGGAAAATAATCAACAACAAAAGTGATACATGAAAACTGTAAAAAGGTTTAGAGGAATCGACCAATTGGAAATAAGAACGACTTATGAGGTTTCATCCAGACATATGCACCATACTTAACACTTCCTCGAATTTCATGCAAATTAAATACCAAGCTTGTTAACGATGTAAACTTACACTATAAATCAACATTAAATGACATAAGAATGACGTGTACATTGCAGTGATTGTAAATGTATCATTGCCCAATTACCATTGTACCATATCCCAATTATCATTTTGGGACGAATCTTTGTGTCATTTTTCCAGCTTCAGCAACTTCACGCTTCAGATTTCCCGGTATATATATCCTCTTTGTCGTTGTTCGTACACACACACACACACACACACATAGTATCAGTGGTCAACTATGCTGTCAGTATAAAATCTGCCTTCGGCTAACGCAAGCCGAGGGGCTTATTGTTTTCAAAATACTTTAGCTATATCCTATTATATTTCTAATATTGTTTTTATGTAATGTAATTGTTTTGGTGTTTTTTTCTGTGTCGATAAAGGGGAAGATTGCTCCGAAAATTTGACAATATCATATTGATCCAGTGTTATTCGGGAAGCTACCGTTAATATTACTTCTTTGACCAATATACATATATATGTATAGGTATATATATGTATAGATATATATATGTATAGGTATATATATGTATAGGTATATATATGTATGGGTATATATATGTATGTGTATAGATATGTATATATATCAATCTTTATATTCATCAGGTTCTGTTAAGCTACAGTGAAACGTCTCAATAGGCTTAACCTTTATACACCATACTCTTAACTGGACTTATATATCCTAGTCTTTTTCTTCAAATAGAAGTCATTGTATAAAAGCATTTAATAAAAACACTATGAACGGAGAAGGATCCGAAACTCATCATGGGCTGATACGAAATTCACATTAAGCGTGTGTACTTAGGGTATTTAATTATGCATGGATTTTATATTGATTTCCACCTACTATTCGCATAAAACAGATTATAGCACGCGATTACAAATAAATTCCATGTGAGTGGACAGTAATAACCAGCCTTCTAACAGCCTATACTATTCGGTTACTGTGAACACTAGTACAACAGTGCATTTATTATTAAAGCCTCGATTCCCGGCTATGTTCTAATATGTGCCAAGATATGTATACATGTAAAAAATACTTTTCCCTCCCTTCTAGACAATATTATTATATCTGAAGAGGACATTAAAGATCAACTGTGTTTACTTAATGATAAAAAACCTCCTGGCCCAGATGGAATGATACCCAAGATAATAAAGAATTCAGCACCTTCTCAATCAGTAATAAAAAGTTCACAATTTGGTATAACTGATAATCATGATCATTTTAATCTAAAATCTCTATTAAATAGATGCTTGATATGCAGCGCTGATGTTAACATATCCATTTTACAAAGTATATCTGAATACATTTGTCAAACTAATAGGCTTGTTATGTAATCCCACTCACAGCAAAACTTTACATTGAAAGTGATGCTATTATTTATAGTGTCATGCTCACTCTGATAAGAAGGTAGTGATACTGGTGTATATCTATCCTCACAACATCTCTGGTATTCGGCTGGACTGGATGGAATTTATGTGTGTACTATTCTATAACCTGTTCTAACTATTTCATAGTTACATGAATATTCTATAGTGCTTTGGTAAATAAATTTTAAGATAATAAACTCCAATAATATATAATAATAACTACATTTTCCTATATGTTTCCATATCATATTCTGAAATTTTACAAAATGTGTATTTCTTGGTAACTTATTCTATATATCCAGTGGGCCAATGTGTTTATACACAGGGACTTTTGGGCCTGTATTCCTTGGATTTTATGTAGGATGGGTTGTCAATAAATATACATGATTTATTTAATTGTTAATAACTAAAACATAAACAGAAAATGATTAGATAAAAGTTGTAAAATGTTCATTTTACAAACTAAATTTGAGTTATCTCCCCTGCACTGTTTAATTGGATTGTTATGACAGAATATATGTAATGTCTGTAAATAAGTTTGGAAAGGACTTAAATAGGCCTAGCCTGATGTCCAATCAAATTGACATATATAAAGTCAATAAAATTTGTTGAAATGAAATGAAATGCATACATGTAAATGCTACCATTGATATTGGTATAGCATAAAGTACTTAGTCAATAAGAAAATAAGAAGAACACAATCTTTGTTAACTACATGCAGAACGCTTAGCAAACAATGTCGTCAAATCCCACCTGTAGCCTTATTTTGCCCGAAATCCTTTTATCTAAATTGTAACACATTGTTAAATGGTGTTAATATATGAAAAGCATTAAATGTGATCACAGATAAGTAGTATTCAGAATAGGTAAATAAAAGACATAGTTAATAGTGAATGAATACTTGTATATCACACAAGAATTACTTAGGACTTAAGATTAAAACACTTTGAAGTGGAATATACATACAATTCTAATATAGCAAAGAATAAAAATTGACAGAATATACACTATTATAGTGTGAATTAAAAAAGATTCCGAAATCAATTAACAAAATTTATCAAGTTTTGTAAAAAAATATATTTTAGAAAATATGGAATTAAAATACAAATAAGATGCAACGAAAATATGGAATAAAATTAATACATATAAGAAATGAGATAAGATAATAAAAGTATCACACAATCCAAAATGTCAGGTGGCAGAGGTAACCAGGGCACAGTATAAAGTATCACTCTTTGCAGATATTGTAAAGGCAGATGGGGCCATCCCAGGAATGGACCAGCCTCCTGAATTCTTTGAAGTTTTCAACTTTTCTCAAGTCATTTGGGAGACTGTTCCACACCCGGGCGGCCTAAAAAAAAAAACGATTTATGTCCATACTTCACAGTGTTGACCTTGGGCACCTCTGCAGTATTTTCTTTCCCGAAGTCATAATTAGACATCTTAATATTTACAAGATCATGAATGTATTCAGGAGAAATTTTGTTTATAATTTTAAAAACCTCACAACCCATTTCCTTCAGACGCCTTACATGAAGCCTGTCGCTGTTGGTAATACTGAGTAAGTGTCTGAAGGATGAGTTGTGATCATTATGGTTAAACCTTAAAGCTCTTTATTGTATCTTTTCTAGCTTTCTGACACTCTTCATGGAACAAGAGTGCCAGACTAAAGGACAGTAGTTAAAATATGAAACAATAACAGAACTATAAATAACAAGTCTACCTTGTTTAGTTAAAAAAAACTCCCAATTCGCTTTGACATATATAAGTGAGCTATGTTTGTTTACAAAATCAATTCTTATATACTGATATTGAAATTATACAGATAGAAGTCATCGGAAGAATAAAGCAATAAGCTAATATTGATTTTTTTCTCTCACATTTACAGTAGTATATCTGGACCTTTATTGTAAATGATCAAATTAATTGTGGTTAATTGTTTGTTATAAGATTTTCATATTTCATTGCAGAAAAAATCGAAGTTGTCAAAACTCCATTGAAAAAGAGAATTCATTCTTCGGAGACGGTACGGAATTGTCCACAGCCTGGAGATATTTCGGATTGGACATTTAAATGCAAATATTCTAACTACTAATTGTTACAGCTAATACCCTCAATCTAAAACTGTCAAACAAAGCATCATCTTTGGCACAAGTGTATAAATTCTTTGCAGATTTTGAAGAATAAGCAACATCTCTTGTACGTAGTTCTAGGATCGCTTTTTTATCTTGCATGTTCTTTCCAGAGAATCAACAGTATTTTTTGTGAGGAATAGAATGTAGTATAGGCTTCTTTTAAGATAAATATTACTGCAGCGTTAAGCGATCAGCTTCAGAGACATTACATCAGATATTGTCGAACATAAACGGATTAGAGAAACATAAAAATCAATTTGCATCCTACTAACTAATTATAAGTTTTTGGAGTTTACTAAGTAAGTGTGTAATCACTTTCTTTACTCTAAATTGACAACTTATGTCACCCCATTGTCTTTTTTCAACGTTCCCATTACGTTCTATCATCCGTCTATTTATAACACATACCATCAATTCTGTGATCCTGTCACGTTCAAAGATTATTGAAATTTTACTGTGGTTACATCCATTTCACATAAAATTGTTGAATTAGAATTGGGCAGGGATTCGCTGCGTAAAGCATACACTAACTCATAAAATCAACATGTATACAAATGGAATACTATTTCACAATTTATTTTCTCCGCTAAGTCTCTGCATGGAATACATTATAAAGTAATATAATGTAAACTAAAACTAAATCATTCTAATGAAACTACTCACTTCGTGTTGTTTAATGCGGCAACAGTTGTTTTGTTAATGTTAACGTCACATCTTATATTTCAGAGTACGGGGGTTTGTACCTCGATTGCGATGCCATACAACTGTCGAGTCTAGACCCGCTTAGACGGTACAATTATACGATGGGTCCCGAGGATGGTAATACCTTATCTAACGGTATACTGTTGGCTGAACGAAATACACTGTTCCTTCAGTTGTGGTTGAAAGAATATGATAATTATAATCCCGATAACTGGGGCTATAACGCCTTGATCGTTCCTTTTGAGTTGTCACAGAAACACCCAGAAATGATACACATAGAACGAGATAAGTTGGTGAATCCAACGTATAACTGCCGTCATCAAATCTTCAAGATGAATTTTGATTGGTCAGAGAATTATACAATCCATTTGTACATTCGCAGATTTAAGTCTGTATTTGACATTTTATCCTTTAGGACCATGAACAACACACTTGGTGCAGTGACAAGATATCTGTTGTTTGGTCACAAGGAACTGTGTTCAGCGTGAAATGTATAACTGAGAGAAAGGTAATTTAATGTAATTTACTGTGTGTTCTATTTTATCAGGCTTCTCATGGTTTTCTTATGTTAGATTGATAATGAAATATGCAAAATCATCTTTACTTAATTTTACTACGCTTGGCGAATCGTCCAGAGAAAAAAAAAGGAAATCGAATAAAAAGCGCATTGAAAGACATTAAGCACAAGTAATCAACCTATGCATATGACCAATTCTACGACACTGTATGAGGATTTAATGTTCTGGCGAAACTGTTTATAATCATGCATTAATTCAAAATTCTTTTCAATTAAAATATCTTAAGTTTCATATGATGATTCGCCGAGTCGAGTGAAATCACGTAGGAATTAAAAAAAACTTCCTGATTCAAAAACAGGGGAAATGAATTGATACATGTACTATCTTACTTTTGTCATATGATACGGTTACGCTCTGATGGGCGTTCCACTGAATTATGGAATTTATTTTTACTTTTCTATTCACTAAGACGATATTTTGTCTTAGCAAAGTAATCTAAATTGGCACCTTTGATACACTTTCATTAAATATAATGTTTTCATATTCAGATTGTTTTTCTTGCCAATATATGGTACAATGCTACTGTAGCTGGACTGGGCCTGTTGACTGTTGAAGTTAGCATTGTTCATGCTTGTAAACTTATAACATTTCTGTAACGTTTACTAATTCAAATTAACTAAGTTTGCGATTGTTTCTCTTCCTTAACTGTTCTGTTATACTTGTAGCACACTTTATTTTCAGCGTCGTTTAAATAATTTCGTCTTAATTCCTTACTTGACAAAATTAAAATTCTTACAAACATAACGGAAAGTCATTAAAAATATTTACTTTAAAACCAAAACATCTTTTAATCTTTGTAACATTTCCAATTTATAATTGAAATTTGACTGATAAGGAGGCCCGAGGACTATGTTTAGTTTGGCCCTCTTTTGGCCTCTAAATCTATTTGGTACATTGATGTCTAGATGTATTTCTTGATATCGTATTAGCTTTCAAGATATGACGTCAAAGCCTGTTTACATAGCCTGCTTATAATAATGCTGACTCGGTGGATAAGATATTGCTATAGTATATAGTTCCACAAGTAAATGCATCGTATGTATATTGTATTGTATTTGGTCATTTAAATGATCTTATTGGTATTAAAGCTATTATTGAAATTATAACCATATGGCGGCTTGTGGAGGCCTGTATTCTTCTATTGGTTGAATTATAGCGTAACACCAATTTCTTAGCTGTATATATGTTTTGTATTTAGGTTTTGTGTATCCTTGTTTTTTGGAACAAGTCGGCTAACTCTGCAGAAGCGTACACCGTTTAGTGAGATACGAATATGTGGGATACACTACAGCTTTGTTTTGTAGTGATTCAACTGGCCGTGATTATTCCAAAACGTACCTAAAATAAGTCTCCAACATTAAATTGATAAAATGCATACTGTACCACTAGAACGTATTTTAGCGATATTTCTCGGATTATGTCACATTTACAGCATTGAATAATTCTAATTTCTCTATTGAAGCCTACTCAAATTGAATATCTCCTTTTCGTGTAATGTGATATTTTTCAAATCTATCAATTTCGCATAAATTATAAAAGAGACTTCGTATTATCGCATTAATATATTCATGGAGAGACATGTATATTAAGCAAATCTATATACAAATGAAACATTTAGTGGTCACGAATAAAAAAGAAGACCTTTTATCAACTGGTATTCTGTATGAACACTGCATGTGTAGCCTCAGTGATGGAATTTTGACGTATGCATAATGGCTTACACCGTACAGTAAAATTCATCCGCTGGAAAGAAAATCAGCAAATTGTCAGCTGAACTATGTGTGCAATCAGAGCTTATTTATATATTTTTTGTATATTTCCTTTGGGCACGGTTTCCTCATTTCTGAACAATCAAAGATTTTTTTGTTCAAATTTTACTGTCCCTTTTCCGAAGTCGTATTGTTCGATTCTTCATTCTGTCATATGCTTGTGAATGGAGGAACTAGTTACCCAATAAATGTAAAACAAGTTGTCATGTTTCTTAATAGATGTTTATTGTTTTTATTTTATTACGAATTTATATAATTATGTCAATATTATTGGAAATAAATGCTGTCATTATTGAAAATATAGCACGTGCTCAAAGTGATGTGAACCTTCTTGTCGTGCCACACTTTCAATCGGTTTCTCCAATAAACGATTTTGTAAAACAATGCATTCAGTACATTGTATTCCTAGAGTGTTTAAGAGAATTTTGACTTAAATTGAATGTAGAAATGGTTCTTTCTGTAAACAAATTGTAATCCAAGCTTCATTATTATCCAACATTAGTTTTTGATGACTCATAACTAACAACAGAACACAACGAATGGAATAAAAAAGAGGGTTGGTCGAAAATAGAATAGAAGCTTCATGTAATACTACATAATAAAACTAATAAACTTAAAGTCCACGGTTTTCTACGGAGGCGTAAGACAGTAGGGATATAAATGGTA
Organism: Mizuhopecten yessoensis; assembly: GCF_002113885.1. NCBI lineage: Eukaryota > Metazoa > Mollusca > Bivalvia > Pectinida > Pectinidae > Mizuhopecten > Mizuhopecten yessoensis. The sequence goes on from NW_018408551.1 coordinate 1,498,700, forward strand.
ACAAGTTGGGAACTTACAGAACTTTTACATCAAAGTTAATACCGGATTCATATGTCAAGCTCGTTGGAAAAAAGAGTAAACGAAGAGTACTTATTAAATTTAGATGTGGCTCTCTACCTCTAGCAGTGAAAACTGGCAGATACGCCAAACCTGTGATCGCACTAGAAGGACGCTTATGTAAGATATGTACATGTACTAATGTAAATAATTGTAAAGAGGATGAATTACACTATTTAATTAAATGTAATGTATATAATGACATCAGATCATCGCTATTTAATGTAGCAAATACTATAAGAAATGATTCTGCAAGTCTTAATAACACGAGACAAATTTAATTGTATAACGTATTCCGAGGTATTTCATATTCAACTAGCAAACCACTTGTATAATATGTACAGAAGACGTAGCAGTCTATGTGATTAATCATAATTTGTCTTGTAAGCCATTTTCGGCAGGATATCACAAACCATTCCATTTTTTATTTGATGCATTTGTTAAATCTGATACCAGGGGTCAACCAGAAGCATTTTCATATGAAAATAATCTTCTGTTTAATTATAATTAGCTACTATTTAATGTGAGACCTCGCTGGTAGGGGGCTCCCCAACCGTTGGACACCTATATTTCACTACAAGAACTAGAGAATTACATCTTTGTTGTATTCATTTATTTATTAATTTTATTTATCACTTTTATATATTTTTTAAGACATCATATTTTAATGCAGTGAATGTAAACGAAACCTTTTATACTTATTATAGTATATAATATGTACACAATCCAGAGAGCTTGTTAGGTAGGGGCTGTCCCAATCACCTGCTATCTGAAATGGAACCAGTGATATTATGTTTTAATGTAAAAATATATATAAAGTATTGTAAATGTTCTTAACAAAATGATAATATTCTGTCAATATATTTTTACATGAACGTATGAGAAATAATCAGACAGTTGCAACTTGCTTACTGGTCATATGGAAAATACGCATTGTGTGACTACTGATTTTAAATAAAATGAAGTTCTTGTTTCAAATAAAAGAAACAACATTCAGTACAACATTAAGAAAACCAATCTTCGCGTGTGTATCGACTATATGTAACGTTATGATTAAGAGTATTGCCCATTCGTGGGGAAGTCATTCATAAGAGGTGTTCAATGAATGTCTTTGTTGCGGTTTTTGGCAACCCCACTTAGGCTAGCTCAGGTTTTTGTTTATATTTTAGTTGTAGTTGCTACTATGTTTGGTATATTTACAGACACTTTGTATTTATGTGTTTTTCAAAGTAATATTAGTGTTTGATAGAAGCCACATGGTGGCTACATCAGTAAAATAATATAATGTCACCCTTTGGGAGGCTTAATCAATAAAATAGATATAAATGTCACCCTATTGGTGGCTTAAGCAGTAAAATAGACATAAATGTCAACCTTTGGGTGGCTTAATCAGTAAAATAGATATAAATGTCACCCTTTTGGTGGCTTAAGCAGTAAAATAGACATAAATGTCACCCTTTGGGTGGCTTTATCAGTAAAATAGATATAAATGTCACCCTTGGGTTGCTTAATCAGTAAAATAGATATAAATGTCACCATTTGGGTTGCTTAATCAGTAAAATATATATAAATGTCACCCTTTGGGTTGCTTAATCAGTAAAAAAGATATAAATGTCACCCTTTGGGTTGCTTAATCAGTAAAAAAGATATAAATGTCACCATTTGGGTTCCTTAATCAGTAAAATATATATAAATGTCACCCTTTGGGTTGCTTTATCAGTAAAATAGATATAAATGTCCCCATTTGGGTTGCTTAATCAGTAAAATACATATAAATGTCACCCTTTGGGTTGCTTTATCAGTAAAATAGATATAAATATCACCTTTGGGTTGCTTGCTCAGTAAAATAGATATAAATGCCACCATTTGGGTTGCTTAATCAGTAAAAAAGATATAAATGTCACCATTTGGGTTCCTTAATCAGTAAAATATATATAAATGTCACCCTTTGGGTTGCTTAATCAGTAAAATAGATATAAATGTCACCTTTGGGTTGCTTGCTCAGTAAAATAGATATAAATGTCACCCTTTTGGTTGTTTAATCAGTAAAATAGATATAAATGTCACCCTTTGGTTGGCCATTTCACTCACATTTCTTGTTTGAGTTGTTCTTGATATGTGTGGAGAGACATAAAAGGACACTACAATACAAAGAGTTGTCGCTCTTCGTACGTGGCTTCTGAAGGTTTCTGTTTGTGATGATTGGCGCTAAGTATGTTATAAAATGATACTTTTGGTATTTAGGGGGTGATTAATTTGTATAATGATTTTTGTTACAGATGTACTGCGTTTATAACGAAGTTTGTTTTTACTTTTTATAACTAATATTGTTACATTTTGTCTATGAAATATGATAATACAGGTAAATGCAAGCTATTACCGTGAATAATGAAAGCTATTTCATGGAGGTGGCTTTGTACCTGTTTGTTTTAAAAGCTGTTACTGTTAATTTGTGTAAAGTTGGTAATGTGTTAAGTGTCTCTTACTGTTTGGATAACAGAAAGTATTTCTAATATTACACAGATGTAACTGTCTGTATATAAAGACTTTTACTGTATATACATATTGTTGTGATGTATATTGAGGATTTGTATTGTTGGTATGTGGGAGGTTGTTATTGTGTATATTGTAGGTTGTTACTGTGTATATTGTATGTTGTTATTGTTGGTATATTGGAGATTGTTACCGTGTATATTGTAAGTTGATATTGTTGGTATGTGAGAGGTTGTTACTGTGTAAATTGAATGTTGTTATTGTTGGTATGTGGGAGGTTGTTTCTTTGTATATTTTAGGTTGTTACTGTGTATATTGTATGTTGTTATTGTTGGTATATGGGAGGTTGTTACCGTGTATATTGTAAGTTGATATTGTTGGTATATGGGAGGTTGTTACTGTGTATATTGTCGGTTGTTACTGTGTTTATTGTAAGTTGATATTGTTGGTATGTGGGAGGTTGTTTCTGTGTAAATTGTGTGTTGATATTGTTGGTATGTGGGAGGTTGTTACTGTGTTTATTGTAAGTTGATATTGTTGGTATGTGGGAGGTTGTTACTGTGTATATTGTAGGTTGTTATTGTTGGTATATGTGAGGTTGTTACTGTGTATATTGTCGGTTGTTATTGTTGGTATGTGGGAGGTTGTTACTGTATATACTGTAGGTTGTTTTTGTTGGTATGTAGAAGATTGTTGCTATGTATATTGTAAGTTGGTATTGTTGGTATTTCGGAGGTTGTTCCTGTGAATATTCTATGTAGTTAGTGTTGGTACTTGTATGTGGGAGGTTGTTACTGTGGATATTGTAGGTTTATATTGTTGGTATGTGGGAGGTTGTTCATGTGTATATTATAGGTTGTAATTGTTGGTATGTGAGATATTTTTACTTTGTATATTTAGGATTGGTATTGATTACATGGTTTTATTGTTTAACTCTGTAGGTTGGTATTCTGTAGTTTGATGGTTCTTTTTTTAAAATACTATTCTTAACCTGAAGAGAAGTACGTCATTGTTAAGTGTGATATCGCTATATCATTCACTGGCTTCGCAATAAAAAGATGACTACATTTAAAAAACGCAGTCTATTGTATCCTGAACTATGCAAAACAAATTACAAAAATATTCCTTCACTCTTGTTAAATCTTCCATTTCATCTTTGAATAACCAAATTAACTTAATGGGTTTTTGTTTTTTGTTTTTTTTTGTTTTAATTTATTCCCTTTTCAACTGTTTTAACCATTGTGATGACGTACCCAGAGTACAGACAGTGCAAACAGACTTATTGCGATTGTACTTAATAAGACATAAGAAAAATGCTAACAAGACCTAGCTCTGTACAGTGTAAATTCTGAGACCATATGGGAGCTTTATTGGTGCCAGTGCTGAGTTGTGGTGATCACGGGTTTGCTGTAGCTGATATCCGACTTATACTCAATATGTCCTATAACCATATCTAAAGTTAGGCAGAACAGTGCGTGCCACGTGTATAAGGAACATAGCAAACAATATTGAGCTTAATTAGGTCCTCAAGCCTAAGTTATATGTACGATTTCTCGAAGACAGAGTACAGATATTGTGATGAAAACGCGTAATCGAGGAAATATCACATTGAGCAAAACTACGCTAATTACCAGCACGTTTTAGAGTGCAGAGAGTCACGATGCCGAGCGATGAGTTATTAAATCGTTTGCTTTGGGAACCTCATTTTTTTGTCATTCAAAGGGAAAAAATATGAATTTCATGGAAACTGTTTTCTTTCATAAATATTATATTTATATAGATTTTTTTTAGATTAAGGCAACAAGCAGACTTGAACTTTCCAATATCAACTTCATCTCTGGTCTTGTGAATATACAAAATCATCTTTCAAATTACAATTTGTAGCTATAACCAATGAAGTTATCGATGATATGAATCGCATACTTTTTTTTTTTAAAGTCGCACCACTTTGCAGGCTATAGAAAAACCAAATATAAAATAAAAGTTTTCTCAGCCATAACTTCAAAAAACCCATCCTATACAATTCGTCACCGTTATGTGCAATATACTAACACCTATAAAAGTTTACCTCGAAATGAGTTATTTTAAAAAAACTATTTAAGTTTTCACTAATATGAAATATGTAAAATATTTCTCGCTGATATGGGCTTTCGTATCTATACTTTTGCCATAAGTGTATGGGCTTAATAGAATCTGTAAGACGTTTCGGTGATTTAGGCTAGTTAAAGCCTATAAAATTTTCCCAACATTAACAATACAAACTTAAATAATCTCGACTTATGGCTATACAACACTATAAAACATCTCTCCCTTATCGGTTGTATAAAACCTAAAATAGTCCTCTCTTTTGGGGGCGGTGGACTCCAGATACTTGCCGCGAGTCTAAAATATTGTCGTTGTTTATATGAGCTATACGGAACCAATAAAAAACATCTCTACTTATGACTCTATCAACTTATGAGAGTATTCTCTGCTATAGACTTTATGGAATTTTTAAAGTCTCCTCTGCAATAATATTTATGGAACCTATAAAAAGCCCCTCTAGTATGGTTTATTTAAGCTCTCTCTGCTGTAGACTATATAATATATATATACAAGCTCTCTCCGCTGTAGACTATATAATATATATATACAAGCTCTCTCTGCTGTAGACTAAATAATACATGAACAAGCTCTCTCTGCTGTAGACTTTATAATATATATACAAGCTCTCTCTGCTGTAGACTATATACTACATATGTAAGCTCACTCTGCTGTAGACTATATAATACATATGTAAGCTCACTCTGCTGTAGACTATATTATACATGAACAAGCTCTCTCTGCTGTAGATTATATAATACATATACAAGCTTTCTCTGCTGCAGGATATACAAAACCTTTTTATTTAACATCTAAGCAGTAGACTATAACAAGCAGTTATATCTGGGCTATATAAAACCAAAAACAATCTATCATCTGTGGGCTATATAAAACCCCAAAAGTTATGTCAGCTGCGGGCTATATAAAACCTAAAACGGTTATTTTAGCTGCGGGCAATGCACCAGTCCTATCCGGTGTAGGCAAAAAACATAAAAAGATATTTCTTCTATCTATGGACATTAAATTACTTCTGTTTGCAGTATACAACCTATAAAAGACCCTTCGACTGGGTTACATAATACATATTAATGTTCCCTTTGCTGTGGGTTATATAAAACCTCAAGTAAAAGCGATGTGTCGTTTCCGTCATAGCAAAGGAAAATAGATCACATGAAATTGCAATTAAATTTGAATAATAAGATGAACCGCTGCGAAAAAGATTTCTACTCGTTAAAAAATACACTGTTCTGGTTTTCCTACAGGACCAAATGTGGAATGGGGTTTTAATTATGTTTACGACTTAAGGGATATACGCATTTACGCCTGGCTGTTCTTTGTTTTTGAAAACCTTGCACACTATACATTGTATGTGACAATCGTTATCGGTTTATTTGCCCATTTAAATAGATTAATTTTTAAACAAACTCAGTTGCAATAATGTTTCCCTACATTCGAAGCTACTGTTGTCACCGTTGTCATGGCAATACAATACAGAGTGGATGAATCCACACCTAATCAATGGAGTTAATTATCTATGTACGACACAGGCGTTTTATCATCCTTACTTGAGTGACTTTTTTCATCAGATGATATAATTTCTGTTCAGTTGTCGCTATGGAGCAATCACTATGCTCATCATGTATAGCATCATTACTGAGCAATAGTTACAGTCTTCATACCAAACATCTTGCCTTTTAGTAAACACGTAAGTATGTTCACACCATAGAAGTATGAAATATGACTGTAATAAAAGTATTGTTGAATGTTCACCGTACCAAATTGTATAAATTTGTGCATTAAATCGTGCAGCATTACTAAGATTATGGGTACATAAAAAACTCACCATTAAAGATTACACTGATTTGCTTGGCTACAGTTGTGAGGTCGTCACTTTTTTGATTGGAGTACCAACAAACTTTGAGAATTATTTCGCTTGGGTGCTGAGGATAAAGGACAGTCTACGTGGTAATTTCTCCATGACTGGCTATTTCCACAATTCACATGGTTAAATATCGTTGAACTAGCTATTTCCACAATATACACGGTTAAATCTCGAAGGACTGGTACTACAATTTACTACAATTTACCTGGTAACATTTCTAGGGACAGGCTATTAATACATTCTAGGTGATTAAATATCTAGGAACTGGCAATTTCCACAATATCTAATTGATTAAATCTCTAGGGAATGGTTATTTCTATAATCTACATGGTTACATTTCTAAGGATTGGCTATTTCTACAAATATACGTGGTTAAATCTCTAGGAACAGGCTATTTCTACAATCTACTTGTTTACATATCTTGGGACTGGCAGTTTCCACAATTTACGTGTTTACATCCCTAGGGACTGGCTATTATAATAATCTACGTGATCAAATCTTTAGGGAATGGCTATTTTACAAATCTACGTAGTTAGATCTCTAGGGACTGGCCCATATCTACAATCTACATGGTTGATTATCTAGGGAATTGCTATTTATACAGTATACATGGTTAAATCCCTAGGGACTTGCTAGTTTACAAATCTACGTGGTTAAATCCCTAGGGACTGGCTATTTTACAAATCTACGTGGTTAAATCCCTATGGACTGGCTATATCTACAATCTATATGATTAATTATCTAGGGAATGGCTAATAATTCACCCTACATGGTTAAATCCCTAGTGACTGGCTACTTTACAAACCCACGTCGTTTAATCCCTTGGGAATGGCTATGTATACAGCCGATATGGTTACATTCCTTGGGACTGGCTATTTTACAAATCTATGTGGTTAAATCGCAAGGAACTGGCTATATCTACAATCTACATGGCTATTTATACAGCCTACATGGTTAAATCCCTAGGAACTGGCTATTTTACAAATCTACGTGATTAAATCGCAAGGGACTGGCTATATCTTAAAGATGCATGGTTAATTATCTAGGGGATGGCTATTACCACAATATAAGTGGTGAGATCGCAAAGAACTGGGTTTTGCGTTTATTTACGCCAATAGAACTTTAGGGACTGGTAATATTTACAGTATACGTAGTTATATCTCAGAGTACTTATTATTGCTACAAGTTATGTTAATATGGGTCGGAGGACAGCCTGTTTCTGCAATTTACGTTGTTAGATATATAGTTACTGACTATTGCTTGAATCCACGTTGGTGTTGGTCTAAGGGCAAGTTATTTCTACAATCTTCGTGGTAAGATATATAGCGATCAGTTATTGCGAAATTTTATGTTGGTTTTTGGTCTATGGGCAGGCCATTTCCACCCTCTACGTGGTTAGATCTCTGGGAAGTGGCTATTGTTACAATCAGTATCGATGAAATTTCAGGGATTGTCTATTGATGCAATCTACCCATATGCATACACTGTATAACTTCAGGACATATTTGTATTATTACGAATGAGGAACGAATGATTTCCTGCATCACATGAATTAGTAAGTCAAGTTTGTGTAGTTAGTTCCGTCTTGGCATTGATCTGTCTGTAAACTGTCATAATATATATAACAGTTGTTCAGAAAGCAAATCCTTATCTGCAATTTACTAGTTTCCACAATGTATAAAGAACAAAATACAAAAAGGTATGTATCTAGTAAGGCATACGTTAGCAGTATTTTCAATACACTGTAGTACACCGTGAAAAGTGGAGATGCCTATACGTGGGTTCATAGACCACACCAATAACCAGCTCATCATTAACACATATCGACCACAAATACATAAGATAATTTGGATTTACAACATAAAGATTTTATTTCGAAATGAAATCACTTCTCTCTCTATACAGTAAATGAGAATTGCGAGAATCCCCCTATACCCAAATCACCTGCTAATCACCTCCGCCATTGATGTCGCTTGCAGCGTGGTCGGCAATGTAGATGAATTTCATCAGCGCATACAAACTGATATAATTAGCACAGCAAAACCTACTATTTGCCATTTGAAACGACATTATGAGATATGATTTGGGAGGATGCAATTTGATTTAATCCCATAAAGGATTACCAAGGCCTGATCAAATGTTTCCAGTGATAAGATTATTTTGGCTCCAGGCTATTGTCGACTTTGTTAAAAGTGGGTGCCACTTGTGTTTCTAATAAGGCAATTCCGGTTATGCTATATTAATAATCGTCAACCAAATGTTCGGAATACCAGGCAATTTTCTTTTTCCGAATTCAGTTGAAAGGATGAAGAAATTGGTCAATTATCAGCAGTAATCCATTGATGTTTATTAAATTGTTAAATGTTTTGACCGCAAATCAAAAATGCATTTCCCTGGAAATAATCCGTATCAATATAGTCTAAAAGGAACTTTGATACAATTAAGTTAAAAGAAATGTTTGAATTCAATTAAAATATAGTTTTTGGGTTGATTTGTATTTGTATTTTTTTTTTTTTTATTCCTCATTTACCAAACGGATTTTCATGAAATTTACTGAGAACTGTCTGAGAGATATAAGATATACACTGTATCATACCTTTTTTATTTTACACAAACCTTCCATTTTAACTAAGAAGTATTGAAATAACAAGTAATTGTTCTGTTTGCTCAAACAGGAAACTGGTATTCATATATAGTGATTAACAAATTCATCATAACAAATACTATAATAGGAATATGTTATATCAATGCTGGTTAACAGACCCACCTCTAATAGAATTATGTTAACTAATCTGTATATACATGAAGAAAGTGACTAATAAACATGTTTTTGAAGAAATATGTAACATTGTAGCTGTTCGTATATAAATGTTAACGATCACCTTCCTCATTAACAAAATTGTGAAGGCCGTCTGGTATATACTAGGGAATTAACAGTTACATGTATATTGTACCTGAAATTTATGAACTGTGTTCTACATAAACGCCATAGCTGCATCGTAGTGCTATTTGAAGTGTTCAGTCCGAGTGATAAGACGACACAGATATCTCTAAAACGCTCTTAGATGTGACGACAGCACAATTGTCACATGCATAAGATGGATGCACTTTCCCCACTTCCGATTAGTCTCACAATTTAACAAGCTCTGCTAGTTAGAAGAGAAACATTCATACAAAACCTTAGATTTTTTTCATTTGTGACAAAGAGAAAAAAAAAAATGTTAAAAGAGCTGCCAGGTGGCTATCTTGTCCTTCACCAATCAGTCCCCAAAAGGAACATACACAACAAATATCAAGAGGAACCTACATTTAATTTTTCTTTAGTCTTGCGATAACAAACTTTTACTGTCAAAACCCATGATGTCTACCTGTTGTCCATGTCTTTTCTTTTATAAATCTCAATTTGAAAAATGCAAACTTAAGACGATAACTTACCAACATATGCAATGTGAGAAAGCACTTTTTGATAAATTACCTTCACGTACCTGATCTGTCAAAATTAAAGATGGCTTCCTGGTGGTCATTTTCACAAAAAAAGTCCCAGGAACAGAGGTTATCTAACAGTGTCGTCAGTAGTTCCAAATATATTTCACAAGAGTGGCTAATATTTTGATATCTTTCAATAACGCATACTATTAGATATTCTGTTTAATCTATTCTGTTCAACAAAGGGCTATAACTCCTTTTAAAAAGGTCGGAATGAAAAAGTGCTACATGGATACACAACCTCAGGGGGAGTTACCATAACTTGAAACTTTGAAATTGGCCCAGTAGGTTAGGAGAAGTTGCCAGGACAAGCTTTTTTAACAAAGGGAAATCAATCCATAAATAAATGCGTTAACAGATTTACCTGGATGCACAACATCAGGGGGTTGTTATCATATCTGAAAAGTTTCGTTGAAGTTGATCCCATAGCATTGGAGGAGCTGTGTAGACAAACATTTTCAACAAACGGACATTAAAGTAAGAAAAGTGTCAGATTAAACAAATAATACCTAGACGCAAAACATCAGGTGATAGTTATGCTACTTGAAAACTTTCATTAACATTGGCGCAGTAGTTTCTGAGAAGTTGCCCGGGAAATCTTTTTTCAACAAAGGGCAAAAACTTCATAAAAAGGTCAGAATGAACAAGTAATATCTGGATGCACAACTTCAGCTGATCCCAGTATACCCACCTACAATGTAATAAGGCTAACAGGTAGGGGGCTAATTAGTATGGATGTTAATGCATAGAGGTACAAGTTTGGAAGCTCATGCGTAAGGGCAATCAATAAGGAGTGCAAACAGTTAGTTGGCATCAAAGTAACAAACAAAAAAACAAAAAACAAATTAATATTCAATTCTCCTGCTGATATCAAAGCATATCCCTGGGCTCACTGGAAGCCGGTAGCTATTTATGGTATAATGAAAACTCCGTGTTAAGGTGGTGTATCAAAGGGAATTAATAGAATTTGTAGATAAACTATCAAACACAGCTGTGGTATCTAGCGAGTTGTCTCGGCAGGACGGGATTTCATGACATATACTTGACCTAAAACACAGATATAATCTGCATATCTAAATAGGTTCGGCTATTAGGCAACAGAAGGGACATGTTTGTATTATGCTCCTTATCTACCTTATGCTTTCCTGGTCACTTCCCATGTCCTCTGTTTCTTTCAGGACGCGACATTCGTGATATTTAACATAGAAACAGAAAACGCTTACGCTTCCGGATCACTCGGTCTTATTATCCTTTCCTTTTTCAAGGTTGTTCATTGAATCTTTCTGTGGTTCATCTTCTATCCTAGCTCATTGATTCGGAGTGCCTATTACAGTTTTACACACAATTCGACATTCTCCTGCTTTTAACGCTTATGCTGTAATGAAGTGGGAACCAACTGGTTGCTTTATTTATTGTTTTGTATGGCACCAAGAAGCGAAACTTTCCTGTGAATATTCGACAAATAATATTGTTCCCATGGTCGCTATAATTTATCCCTGATTATGTATAAAAAGAACGCTGTTGATCCTCCTAACCTCTAGGCGTTTTGTCCGTTTCTGAGAACTTCAGAAGAAACTTTAATATACTACCACTCAGTGAAAGGGGTTTATAGTAATCACTTTCTCAGTATATCTGTCCATACGTCGGTAGTATAAAGCTTATGCAAAAGATGTTTGTGTACAGATTCAGTTTATGTTTTAGAACATACATGAAGTGTTGTGACATCAACAATTATATTTTGACGGTCATCGATCAAAGTTCCACAGTCACAATAAGGACTTGTGACCAATATTTATAAAACCGTTCTCATGCTCAAGCACGGATTCTGTTATCATACCAGTATTCTTGTTACTCGCTTAAATCATACAATTTGATCATTTAGTCTAGTGTAAACATTTAAAACAAAATTCGGCTAAAATTGGCATATTATGATTTTCTTTTCATTTATAACCAGAACAAGAAAATGGGCTTGATAACAAAACCCATGCTTGGGTATGAGAACGGTTTCCTGAATACGGGACTTGTTTACTTTTGAATGAAACGAAATCGGGAATGGGATATTTAACAAACCCGCATTATATTTAGTTCCTATACTCCATCAAACGAGTAACTCGCCTTTTTAATTATAATTTGGAAATGACCCTATCTGGCTACGTATTATGAAATCATTATGTCAGAAAGACAATAAAATGACGACGTCTCGATTTAGATGATGCTATGGAAATGTGCATGATCACTTGTGATAAGGTATACTAGAAACTTTGCTTCTCTTTTGAATGACATTTCTATTTATACATGTAGTAACAGGAAAAAACATACTTTGCTTTATTATCAAGCAAAAGAGTTAGTCTGATGTCAACTCTATTATCACAATTAATAGTATGGTAAAATCCCTAATTAAAGCAGATATCTATGTTATGTTACCCAATATTGTGTAAATGCCGAAATGGCCTAGTCGAATAAAACACAAACTCTTCCACAGCGACAATACTCAAGGACAACAATGCGTTTGTACTTTTTCTTAAACATTTTGTTATTGAAGGACAACCAATATCACAATATATCTTAATCTGGAATTAAAGATGATACCTTGTGATATTATGTTTCCCCATAATATTTAATTTATATATTGTCTAGCCAGACATTTAGCACGCAAACAAGAACATTTCTACTTTTTCACGACATGGTTCTGCATCTGGTGTCAATTTCTTTACTGCATTAAGTGTTTTCCTTTTCATACGGTATCTGTAGTCAATGTGGAAATTACAAACATTTTTTTATGTCATATTTCAGCAGGTTTATTGTAGCAAAGTGGGTAGGAACAATTCGCTTCTTCAGGTTCATTGAGTATATAATATATGTTAAGGCAATTGTCATCATATTGTACGTAACCGTCAGTCCCGAGTCGATTCATAAACACAAGAGTGAAGCTTGCTTTGTCCTTGTGCGAGTATACTATAATAAACAGGTAACTTCCGAATGTATCTCTACCCCCCTACTTCATGTTAGTATGAGTTAACATCAGTCTAATTGGAATGTCTCTTTCTGTCCTGTTATAGAGAAACCAATGTACCTTTGGTCTGCCAGCTGTTTTCAATGTTATTTTATTATCTCTTCTTTTCTTTATTTAATCTGTGCCTCCTCCTGGTAAAAGATGTGCCATGTTTCCGTTTGATATGTCAATGTGATATCACCCTAAATAGTCCAGTTTCAGCGGACACAATCATCATATGTCTCCGAACACTTTTAACCCAAAATATATTTACCTTAATTTTTCTAAATCTCGAATTTAATAACTGATTGATTGCAAACATTTTCCTGTGTATTAATTTTTTCCGAATGGTTAAACTGGTGACGTTCACCTTACAGTTCTGGCATTGTTGCTTATATGTTGAAAAGAGCTGTCTTCCTTTTATCGTGAGTCTGGTGTAAAGGTCGTTGCTGATGAAGGATATCTGCTATTTTCAGATAACTGTCAGACCCCTCTCTTAGTATCATATTGTGTTTTTAAATATCTGACGACAGTATTGACATGTAAAAGCTCCTTTTTTTCTTTATTTTTGTTGTTGTTTTTACTCGCAATTCATATAGGTCGTTTTCTCTTTGTTTTGTTTAATTGATCGACTCCTGACGTTTGTTGGGAATGTCTTCCTTTTTGTCTTGTTTCGGTATCTGATCCTAACATCCGTATAAAAATGGGTTGTCTCCTGTTCGGTCTACAGATCAACTTCAAATTCATGCCAAGGAAAGAGTTGTCTTGCTTTTGTAAATGATCGAGTTGTCTTCTCATTGTTTTACATGTTTATAATGTAAGAAATCATGGAAAGGAGAAGTTGACCTTCCTTCGTTCAGCATAGATATTAAGTATCAATTCATGTTAAGGATATGGTTGTCTCCGATCTGTCGGCTTTACACGAATATGAAAGGATTTTCTCCCTTTGATACAGCAAGTAATATGCATCATACACGTGATACAGTTTCGTCAAAGAAGTAAATTTGAACACTCGTTAGATTAAAAAAAAGATATTAGAATATTGTAAGGATTTTTTGAAAGTTGTATTTTATTAAGTTGATATATTGTCTTATGTTTTATCCCTTACACTGGTATTACATATGTAATTCTATCACAATACACTGTGTTATTCCACTCTCAGATCATTGTATAAACATGCAGACTGTTGAATGCATATGAGTTATACACCACACGTGGTATATGACCTTCCGTACTTTTGATTGGTCGAGAAGATGAACCTTGATCGGACGACTCTTTTTCACGCGCTTTTTGCCGCGTGCTGTTTTGTTAACGTCATCTGCAGTCAACATCTGGCAAATGTTGGTGACTTTTGTGAGGTTATGCGATGGGAAAAGGGGGTTATGAAGGCAATACCAAAAGAAGATGATGCTTAAAGATTTGATCGCTAGTTTCAGGCAAAATTGCTACAGACGCTCGATATCGTTTCGACGCCATTACGTCGCGTGTCCAGGTCGGGAAACTCAGATACGTATTATATATGTCTCAGTGAAACCCAAGCAAGATCTGTAACAGTGTCGGACAGTATGTCGTTCTACCCATGTCTTTTTGACATTGACAGCGATTAGTTCGTCTACATCACTTGGTGGGAGGCAGACTTCTTACGATATGCTTACGCGCATATAGTCCGTGGTTAATTTATATTAATTGATACAATATTGCATACTCTCAATATTTAAAGTTGTTGCCAAAACATTAATTTCAAAAATTATTAAATTTGTAAAAAAAGAAGTCATTTTTTAATATAAATGAGTAACTTTTTACATATGGGTCATATAACTAGTTAGTTAATTTTCAAAAGTTACAAAAGACACTCGCTAAAGCTCGTGACTTTTGTAACTTTTGAAAATCGAGTGAAATAAATACCATATTTAACAACCACTCGTTGTGTAATCTTATGTGTATTTATGTTACACTGGTGTCTACGTATTCTTTTGAAGAATCTGTTAAAAAACATATTTGCGAAACTTTGGCTATCATTTGTCAGATTCGAGTGTGTTTCATAACGTATGGTTAGAACTTATTTTAATCCTTACACGCATGGCTGTTATTCCGTTGCTTACATACTAGACAGCTCAAAGACGTTTCTAACCTGACAAATGATTTGTATGAATAGAAATCGTAACGAAATATAAGTTGTATTTGTTTTGTATGTGTATGAAAATCTAAGATTTATATATTCATGGTGAGCAAACAATATATGTGCATGCTATGGAGCGATAGGAAACCCGTTGACATTACATATGTATATCGGTAATCGTGTGTATAACTGTTTCTTTTCAATCTTTGTCTCACCGTAAGGTAACATCCGAAAAGGTTGTTTCTCGCTGACCATATCGTGCAATCTCGTATATATCATCTAATACAACGCTTTAAATACATGCATTGTGTTTATTCAGTTAAATAAATTCATGATAAAAAGAAACACTTTTCCAAGACACAGTTTTTATTCGAAAAATAGAGAAATATATTAATGTCATGTATGTCAAAGTTCTTCGGCAAGAACAAAGAAAAAACAGGAATAATGAAAATATGTCTTAAAATAGCAAAATATTTCTCATTCTCCAGGAATGCTTATAATATATTATTCTAAATATAGTATACTAGTATCTATACTGGTATTGTTATGTATCAAAATATTACCATACTAGTTTACAACAAGCCAATATTACGGATGCTAGTCGATATTGGATGTCAACTGTTTTATTATTTGTTATATTTTCATATATATTCTCCGTTGAAATGCGTATTCGTGTTCCATGATCAGGGTAAACGCGAGTCACCTCCTAGCACATTAGGAAATAATAATACATCGACTTGTGTAAGGATGTCTTGAAATAGCTACTTATTTGTTCGAAATCGTTAATGTTGCTGATGTCTGTAAGGTATACTATTATGAAACGAAATCACACCTACTATACTTGTTTACACGCCAAAAACGTAGTGATAAGGTAGTTTTTAATGAATTTCAGTAAAAATCTTTTGCTTATGCTAATAGCTGGCGAGAGTTTAAAAGCTGCATTGTAAGGACTGTAGCGCGTCACACATGGGATTTGAAAATATATAAAAACACATTTTAAAAAGTACACAACATTTTAGGAATTAATGCAAATGAAATATAATTAACTTTTATCTATACAGTAGAACATAATTTAGATCAGTGTATTTACATCCGAATACAACGGATATCTCCTTATAATGGCTGTGTATTTGGAGTACACATGAGATGTTTCATACATGTCTTGCATATGTTAAATACGCAAACAAAATTCCAGTTAATGGAGATATGGATTGGAAGATTAATAATTATTAAAGATAGTTTTCAATATATTTGTTATCCAAAAGTACCTTTCATGACTTCATTTTTTGAGTAGGTTTTAGAGTTGATGTGTCTAAAGTATAAAATAAAACAAAATTCAGTCTATAGACGTGTAATATTCAATGACATAAATATTTTAGATGGAGGACAAAACAAAACAAAACATGGCCAGCTAATGACCGCATTAGTTGGCATTCATGATATGTTTGGTGATTTATAAATCGATCGTTTCTCTTGATTAAAAGAAAGCATCCCTTTAAATCAACCCAAATAAGAACATTTCCTCACTAACCTATTGTATTGAACACAGTAATGAAATGAAGAATTGTTTCTCCGGCACAAACCTATCATTTCGTTTTTTCTCGAGTTTCGAAATACTTTGATTAGCTTAATTGTGAAAAGGATATCATATTTTGTCCTATGTAAACCTTAACGAATTTTTCTCTCAGTTAAATAAAAAATCAAACAAACGATAGGTCCATTGGAAAACTGCATCTTTTTGAGCTTTTAGTAGAAAATATCTTCGGAGTCATGCGCCAAACACAGGCACTTCCGTCATGCGCCGTCTTATACAAGACCAGCTTCATCACTCAGAGAGCGGAGCTTCTTCCGGTATATCTGTAAAATACAAAAATAATAGTAATAAATGGAACGTGTAACAAACAGACATGAATGGATGTAGACAGTTAGCAGTCACGAGCAATCAGGTTCCCGGAAATAACAATCTCATGAGTAAGTATGATCAAGGCTATATGTAGAACAGGAGTTGGTAGGTCCTACGTAGACAGATAGCGTTATGTTTCTAAGGCAGACAGGTTATATATATGATTTCGTGACTTCTATGTCTCAAGAGCGTTCAGATATTAAATAAATGATGAAATAATCGATTTTAATTTTCTCGGAATCATGTTGGGAATCCTGTGCCACAGGTTTCAATCTCTCTGGACCAACTTTTGTAGAATGTCAGCGAGATGACATATCCCTTTGATTTACGAGGCACCATCGTATATATCTATATTTGCCTACTAATGAACCGATGACTTCTCCGGAATTATTGATGCTTCAGTTTTCCGGACCTAGCTGTTACTTGGTGTAAGGACGGTGCGATGTGCGTGTGGCGTTTCATCATGTGCGTCCTACTCAAATGTACAACAGTAATAACCATTCGACTGAATGATATAGTCGCTTCCTATATAACATCTATCGTTTATATTTCGAGCATTTGATCGATGATGTGATAGTTCAGACGATTTTGTGCCAGCTCGTCCTAGGAATCAATTACCTATCGAGACAAGCCAAAATTGTATATCAAGGATCACAAGATCAGAAAGAAAATCAAAATGTAGGTTAACAATTGAAATTATATGCTTGAGCATGTCAATTTGATATTGAATATAACCAATATGGTACTGTATTTGAATCAAGGTAAATTGCATCACGTGCAGCTATAGCGTTAGGATTGGGTTTGCCCGTGCATTATCGTTCTGATTTTGTTGTTTCTGAAAGAAGTAAGCTTCCCCAGTAGAGTTCATTGCCTATTCATATATATGGTTTCTAATTTTGGCAGTGATTTTTAAAACCTGTGGAACAAATATGACTTGATTTAATTCATCGATCGATGAAGATATACATACTTTCCTTCATACATCTAGTGTGAGTGAGCTGATAGCGACAAAACAAGTGTAGATATGATGAAGTTCGAACCTACACGTAACAAACTCGTATGGGTCAAAGCGCACGTGCACTCTCTCAATTCCGTCTAATTTGTTCGCAATATTTCCACAAGAGTAATGAAAGCTTTCGACATTCATTATTGACATACAACTCACCATTCACAAATACGGAAAGGTCATCCGCCCATATCCTAATATGATGATCAATCGATGCTTATCAACTTTCCCGCGGGGATAGGGATGCTAGAAGACCACTAACGCTTTAAAGGAAATCGATACTAGTAAATAAATACTACAAATAATTTGTAATTTACGTTAAAGATATAGCGGCTACTTTTGTAGTTGTTCAGTCTCATGCCATTCCGATCTTTACATCAATGTACAGAAGCATAGAGAAGCATGTTATCGGTGATGGGACACGTGTCCAAAACTGCTGGGAACTGCAATCAATTAAGATAAACTCAGTTAGTCTTGGCGTTTTAGTTTCGTCTCCTGAGTGTTCGGTCAAGCTTCCAAAAGACAAGAATATATTATTGCTTTTATTGCTTTTCTCGTAAACAGCTGGGACGGTCTACCGCCCAATTTGAACTAATTTGTTTGTACCCCCTAGACACTTGGCGACCAGAACATCTTCCATATTTCTCGAGGTAGTGTAGGGGAGAATAGGTTATACAAGTAAATACCGATTGTACTACTGACGAGATATCAAGAAACACCTAATTGATAGTTTTTTAAATGTCAGACAAACCACTATAAATGTGTTCTTCTGGTCAAGTTTAAAGAAAACGACGATTACTGTTTATATATAATGTTTTACGAAGATTTCTTTTTCACAAAATGCCAGCTATTCATTTATCCGATAAATGTCTTCACAGAAAATTAATTAAGCAGAATCGCAATAACATAATTAACAAACAATATTTGCGAAACTTATATTCACGCATATTAGCAATATTTGATTTTGTCGAATTGCCCTGTTCACAACTAAGGCCATTACGTGGTGCCTCCATGTGTGTAATGTATGCGTGTGTAATCTCGTGTGTATTTTACTTTTTTAGATATTGTGGACCCGATGCTGTCTTTACAGTGCTACCTCACTGAAATGCCATGCTGAAGCCACCCAGTAAAGAATTCCACTCAGTAATATTATACTGACTGGGAATAGCAACTAACATTTCTAAGGGCGTTGGTACATGTACAAATTACTTATTACCGGTCCGGGCACCGAACCCATTGCCTTCCTCACATTGCTACACCTAGACCACAAGTGAACTATTGCCAAGCAAAGTGCTAAGAGTAAAACAATCCTGTTAGGAAGTAGAGGATAATTAACAAGATTCGGTGGGTAACAGCTACGGGTATATTTTCTTTACTCAATCTACGACCTTCAGGCGTGTAAGTAAGGAAGCGTACACATAACATGTACCTAGTCCTTGTTACACATCAAAGGTTGATTTTGTCTATTTAGGATTCCATTAGTGCATTAGAGGTCAAAAGGACTTTATAAAATAATCCAACTTCATGCCAAGAGCTCTTGGAAACATACATGTATATTAGAAACATAATTAGGAAGGAAAATTGCTTCAACCCTGCTAACGTTAAAACATTTTAGCTTTTAACATATGGTTTAATATTAAACCAGTAATTCCTGGTAATCGCGCCAGAATACATTCCATCTACAAGAATGAATTATATCTGGTTAGCATTAAAATTGTATATATGGATTTTTATTGACCCGACCAGTGTTATGTGTAATGGGAATAAACAGGTATGTTGATGGCTACACCTATTGATATACCTAATCAGGCTAACATTGTCGCCTCATGATTAGAAATTATCGATTACAAATGAATACAAATATGTCATGTCTTATTTCCGCAATCTTCCTTTTTGTAGGTTTCCACTTGCAGGCCAATGTTTTCATTTGCCGATCAATTGTTTTTTTCCCAAAACATTACGCACTAAAAGACACACAGCTGGTGATATGACTTCTAAAAAACAGGTGTAGTAAACACCGCAAGAAGACAGTTGACCAACAAGTTGCTAATAGTAAGTCTATCTATTATTACGACTAATATGGTTGTAACAAGTCAACACTATATATCAATTATAACAATTGCTAAGGCTTCCATAACATGTCAACAATGGAAGGACTATAATGATTATGAATTGCCAGGTGTCAGCTAACAGTTAGTGCCTATGAATTACAAGGAACTTTATAAAAAAGACACAGTGAATGCTGCAGTTGTACGACATTGTGAATCCAGAACATTATGGAATTCTACTTTGTAATTTCTTTATCATGGAACTATTAGAACTCGTATCGGCTCGTACCAAACACATTCTCTTAAACCATCAATAAGATAATTGGCTAGGTATATGTGAGAGCGTGTTCACGCTAGGTTTGTTAAAAAGCGACACCTGGGAAATCAGCGGTTTATCAAATAGACAATAAGCACATCGGAAATTGCCCTTATGTCTGTGGAACAATACCTGCCATAAACTTAGCAATCGGTTGAACATGCACATTGCAATATTACTACAGTACATTTTCTGTGATTCATGCTATCCACTGCGCCATTGGACCACATAAAACAAGATAACAAAGGGCCAAATAGTCGCAATAAGAAGAATAGAAAAATGTTAAGATCCCAGAAGCAACAGACAACCGGTATATTTATAATGTTTGTCCTAAATGACGGGACTTATTAGAAAACCCTGATCATCTTTAGTAGCCTCAAACAATCATGTGATTGGATAGAAGTAGACTGGGATTCTTTTTACATTATCAAAAAAACTTTATGTTAGCGCGCGGTCCTAATGTCAGAGAAAACTGGAAAGCCCGAAGAAAACCCACGTGGTCGGGCTGGTGACTTCCGTTTGTGGAATTGAACCACGGTCCCCTTGATGAAAGGTGAGTGCGCTATCCACTGCACCACCCTGCAACCTTCATGATTAGGTTCGATAGTATTCATTTCTTGTCCTTGCAGCAGGTTATACTGAAAGTATTATTGAGCTATGGACAAGATTCTATAGACGCGTCTCTTTATAGATAAAAACAAAAGTGAAAATCGCAATGACTGATAGCCTGTCTAGGATAGAACGGGTCCCGTGTTACTCCGCACTTCCAAACATCAGGAAGTTGATAACAATTGTTATACATAAAAATAAACGCTATTGTTTTGTTTGGTAGAATTATTGATTTTCTAAACAAAATATTAAGTAAAAAAATATACGCAATATTGCGAAGCGTATATTTGATAAGCTAATGTACGTATATGTACGCTATCTAATTTGTGTAACAATATCAGCATGTCTCCGATCGCGTGTGTTTAATATCTTTACTGCACACAAAGGTTGGTATCACGTAACCGCAGAAAGACATATTAATGGCTGCGTCCACTTTAATGCTTGTTCTGTGTTTTTGTCAACCGGGAAAAGAAAAAAATGCAAAATATTATCAGTGCATTTGGAACTATAACTTGCTTTAACACTGCAAATGATAACTTGTATGTAATCAGAGTGTTTGGGAACGCTGAATGGAATTGTTATGCAGTGAGATTGGGAGACCTAAAAATGTATTACTTGCTATATTGATGGGAGAGAAGATATTCCAGGACATCTGAGGGAGATAGAAGGACTGGGTTTGAAACAAATAGAGAAACAACACTCAATGTTTTCGACAAAGATGGAACGACATACCCGTACAACTGGCTACCGCACTGGAGAGGTCGAAGTGACTTGTTTGCAATGACAGTGCCCTTGCATATGATTGTGTGAACTTAATTTATATTACAAGAATATACATCGAATGTATAATCCTAGATTGATTTTTTTTTCAGCATTAACATACACGCAGATGCGTTTGTTTATATAAGGTCTAACGTTAAATATCAGCACCTACAATTTTGTATCTATAACTTATTTAAAAAGGCAGGCATTATAAAATGTATGTGATAAAACCGCTTCCGTTTTAGTATTCTTCTCAAACTCTTAAATAGAATTTCTGTTTGTTTAAGTAAACATGGAGATACAGTGATGGTTATGTGAACTATATTTACGATTTGTACGACCTTTAACCTATTAAGGTATTTATTGGAAAATGTCAAGGTCTGTCCCTGAGATGATATTCTTAAGTTGTATTTGATATTGACGTTATAAAAGAACACCGCATTTGTCTTAGCATCGGCATGGTATCAGTTACATAGTAACGCTTTTAATAATTGGGGTTTTCTATAGCGCACAAAGTCCCTGGTGATCAAAATACAAGCCTAAACTCATCATTTAGGAGCTTGAAAATGAGTATTTGATTGTGTCTCATGGGTGTTATATATTTCATGTAATCAGAGAAAACGTTATTTGACATCAATAAATATGGGATTACTAGTAAACCATTACGTTTAATTGCGTCTAATTCTAACACAAAGAATTCCTACTCGATATTGCCATTAAATTTGCAATCTCAACTAAAATGACTTTTGACTTTTCGATTCGATAAGACAGTTTCAGTGAAACATCAAATTAACGTAGCACCGAACTTTTGTTATAATAAATATAGGATCTTAGTGAGTTTTCATTTCATATGAGATTTTATAAAACGAGTCTTGGGATTTTATTTTTTATTTTTGCATGCCTTGGCGAGCAAAAAATTAAAACTCCGAGACGAGTTTCATAAAAGCTTATACGAAATGAAAACAAATTTAAGATACTTTTTATCACATAACTCAGAAAACGTACATTTTGACAGGTTTTAAAGCCAAAATGCAGCGAGCTTCATCAAATGGTGACAACCATTTTGTTGCGCCATTTACAATTGATGACGTCACGTCATTGTCCATATTATGACGTTACAATCGATTTCTGACTGGCACAGCCAATGTCAAACGCTCCAGTGTATATTTTACTAGTCACATATGTAAACATATTACACGGGCGAATTCACCGGATAACCGTCCGATTATGTGATAAAAACACTATACACTGTTTTGGGATAGAAAAAAAACCCAAGTTAAAACAGAGACAATGAGAGTAGAATGGAACCTGGCTTTACTGACATCAAGAGGGATAGATCAGTATTATATATCTGATTATGGGGCTACACAATATTTGTTTCGTGAATGCTTTTAAAACAGCAGTTGTATATAAAGTCATGTTCCACTAAAACACAAATCAAATATAAATTCAATCAACCCTCTTATTGGCGGCAAACTGGCACTAAAGCAAAACATTTTTCTGAATTAAACGTTGAGACATGATGATTTGTTGATATAGAACGAATTTGATGCATTATCCTAATTGCACAGACAACACGACATAAAAGGTTTATCGAAATTATACAGTGCTCAAAACAATACAGTAGCTGTATTTATAACTGTCGAAATTGAGAGCAATAATGTAAATTCTGTGCGATTTAAATGACGATATAACGTAGGGTTGTTGACAGTGTAATGATCTCCTATCGGTGTCGAACTGTATCGGGAAAATATGCGATCAAACTGTTCGTGCAGAATTATGCAAGTGAAAATGTTCAAAGCATTGCGTGATTTTTCTTTGTTTATCTGGGATTATGTCAATATATCCATCGGTTTACATTTAAAAGTGTATTGACAATAATGCTGCCACGATGATGAGAAGTTCAAGGAAACTCCTAAAGTACATTGACCTTGCGGAATATCCAGGATAAATATGACCAAGTCCATTAATGAGTTAAAGCAACATGTATGATAGAAAATAGAACAAAGTGAATAAGAGACTTCATGCTTTTGTGGAAAACAGCGAACCAGCAGGACTGTTATTGCGTATTTGGAGACAATAAGATTGCAGACTTATATTAACCATACCCAAATTATTGTAGAACTTGACCCAAAATGCTCCCATTAGATACTGCAGCAAGGCAACAGGAGAACTGAGTCGGCCACAAATCTCGCTAATGACACCATTGATCAAAAAGGACATTCAATTAGGCAATTACCTATCAGTGTTGATCAGATCCGTGACCCAAATCACTGTTATGAGATTAATGTCGTGTCAATGTAACAGCTAGTTTATGGGATGAACTGTGTTTTGTTCGCGCTATGCATGATATATGGATGCCCTCTGCAAAATGACCTGAGGCATAATTTCTCATTTAGTGTTTAGAGGCCTAAATTCGTGGATCTTCATATCATATAAATACAATGAATAAAAAACAAAATAAAATTATAAAGAAAAACAGCGTTTACAGCACGAACCCACACACAAACTGGGTTTGTAATAATTGTCAGAAGGGCTAAAGTTTCATTCACCGCATGTGGTACATGTACCTGCCATGACACGGCCAGAACAGCATGACGGTTAGCTAAAGTCTTGAATAAAATGAGCATGTCTTGATTCATGCATATGTTTCAACTTCGTATTTGGAAATATTTACTGATGTCAAGTTCAATGACGCATACAAAATCGTCTTTTTGAGAATATATGCAGAGCAAGTAGTATTGGTCAATGCGAACGTCTAGAAAATTAAGGACTCTTAAGGATCGTACTGTACCTACTGCAGCATGCAAAACATTGGATGTGAGTATGTGGGAGGAAGCGTAAACGATAGATACATTGCTTAAGTCGTTGCTTTCGACCTTTTTGCGATATTTAATAAAACAAAATATAAAACTAAAAAGTCGAGCCAGAAACGTTTAAAGCTTCTTCTCTGACAAAGATTGTGAAAAGGAGAAGTGCATATATACCGGCCTATTATGTAAAACAGAGAAGGGTACTGATTACAGCAAAAGTGTCTTTACTACTTGTATCATACGTTAGCTGCATGTTATGTTTGGAAAATTTGTTTTCGTTGTTTGAATAATGAGGTCGGAGTTAAAACAAATGGTTCTATACTATGGTTGGAAATTAGTAGTATTCCTGGCTGCTACTTCAGAGCATGCTGGTGAAATTCTTATTGATATAAACAGCAGAAATGGTACCATATTTGTTTTTTGTCTCGCGAAAAGTTGTCCCTCCTGTCAAAGTAAAACTAGTCACAATCTTTTATAGATTTATATTGTATCTATCATTTATCAGCTTCCCGATAGCACAACTGTACGGCGTGTTGGTAATGGAGCCAACAAACACGTCAGTGTAATATTAATACAACCACAAATCATGTCGAAACTTCTCGCCAGTTTCTAAAATACTTCATGTCTGTATCACTTGCGTTTTAATTGCCTGCCAGCATGATAGATTAAATCAGTGTTGTATTGATATAAAATGCTGAAATGTGATTTGTGGAATTAGTAATATGACGCATGCGTCTATGAACATTGGACATATCGGTGCCAATACCGGCATCATTAATTGGAGAAAACTAGTGTAAGACCATTATTTTGGAACATCATACATTTATTGTAAGAGCTCGAGAAATAACGAGTTCAGTTGTATTGCATTTCAAGTTATGATGATAATGATTTTGAAACAAGTCTGGGTTCGACCACAGGAGCAAATACTTTGATACTTTTGTATGGCCGAATTTGACAGTATAACAAGTTATATTGCACGTCATATTGACGGGACAGAATAATGAACTATATTGATGGTTGTGCATTGGTGGATCCCACAGCGTATTTTACTATACTGATGATTTTACTCGCCCTGATCCTACAGTATAAAACGATAATCCATGGACAGATTTCACAATGAAATTGCATATATTGATTATTAGACATAAACATGACACGATCCTAAATGTTTAATTAACTATATTGATGGTTATACATATAAATCAACGATTTTCTGATATTCAGTGCTATTCAATAGCACCTTACAGACATGTGCAAAATGCAAGGCAAGCGTCATCTTATGCATGTGCGATATTTCTGTTAGAAATGATATAATACAAGAGTGATATTGATTAACATTAGTACATTGAAAAGATTCTAAGAGCTTGTGCTTTAAATATTATGAATTCCGTGATAGATGTTGACGGACAACTAACAACTCATTGGTGAGTCTCGTGGTTTCGTTGTCATTACCCGAGTTCTCAATATAAGGACTTGGCATTAGTTTGACTTGACCTATATCTACATGGCAGATGTCACCGATAAAGAAGAAAACGCCTACCCTCCGGAACACATGGTCTTACTGTCCTTGCATTTCTTCACGGTTCTCCATGTAGATATTTCTTTTATTCAAATTTTGCCCTAGTTTTAACAAGTTTGAATTCCAAGTATGGTTTGTTAGGTATTGTTTTTAATTATCGAAATGTATCAAAATATAAATGTTCAATGACACCATCTTCAACGTTGATACTAATAAATTTAGAACGCAAATGAAAGTTTCCTTGAAAATTGGTTGTTACCAAGACAAACTAAACCATGATACATGTATTCTATGCACAACAATTATGTATGGCTTTGCAATTATGGTTAAAATATCTCAAAACGAGTCACACATGAAGTTAAGATGTGCACATAGTTCTATATTCTGGACTGATCTATATTACTCCAAAAACATGTCCATTATGTTTAAACTATATCACGAATTCAATAGAAGATTCATTTCAGCTATTTGAGAATCTTAACTCAGTGTTTATGTTTTTGTTAAACTGGAATTTTGAGCAGCCTACGGTTACGAACGTTGAAATAAAGGATGCATATGTAAACAAAGAACATAAAGTGCCCGAGGCATTTGAAAAATAATAGTAGAAAGAGTCTTGTCATACTACCTAGGAACCAGAAGCAATGTCGACGAGACAAAAATACAGCGTCTGAGCTACTTGATTGTTTTCATTTGTGCATGCTGTATCTATAACCAAAGTTTAAATGTGCTATCATCATATGTGAGTGTTTGGTTTATCCTTCATAGC
Source organism: Mizuhopecten yessoensis (assembly GCF_002113885.1). Taxonomy (NCBI): domain Eukaryota; kingdom Metazoa; phylum Mollusca; class Bivalvia; order Pectinida; family Pectinidae; genus Mizuhopecten; species Mizuhopecten yessoensis. Next base: position 1,525,553 of record NW_018408551.1, read on the forward strand.
ATTGTACAACAATGGTTACTCACCAGTTCTGAAACTAACCTAATATAGGCAGCACACCACATGTATCGCTGGTTTAGGGTTCCACATTAGAAAATGTTGCCAATGATGTTGGTCATTTGCACATAGCATGACATTTAGTTAGTTAATTAAGATTACTTACCAACTCGTCCACCAAATCGGAGAGTTTTTGAAGCTGTTCTGTGGAGAGATCTGGGTTGTCCAGTACCATTGGCATATCCATGGCATCCTCGGTATCCTGTACGATGGGAGGGTAAAAACTGTCCATGTCGCTATAACGGTCCGAACCTGAGACTGGGTCCTCACTCCTTAAAAGTAACTTTTTTAAGAAAAGTCCACTGTTTTCTCCACTGTTGGGTAATGCTGATGGGGGACCTGACCGTTTACCGTTACCTGTCAACATAAATATATTTCTCTTGTAAAAGACAATGCTAGTGTAAAAAAGAAGGTGTCGATCTCGTGTATGCAACTATACTTTGAACATTCGTAAAATCAAGGAAGATGTACATTTTTGAATCCGTATCAATGAAAAATTACCATATTAATAAAAAAACCTAAACAAATAACAATTAATCACTGCTTGTATACAAATCTTATTTTGATATCGATCAACGTATGACAAACGCAGAAGAAGCTACATTTAACCAATTATCAAATTGTAGTAATGTGGTGTTCTCGACGAATTTTCCACAAAAAAATTGCGTTATTTGATTATGTTTCCCTGTTTCAATTCCAAACTACTTCCTACTGAACTCTGTAAAACCAATGTTGTGTTAAGACACAGAGACCAGTTTCGAATTGAGTTTAGAATATTAATGCATATAAATTTGAAATAGAATATTAAAATCGGGCTGATTACAGGAAGTTGTGACAATATATCGTGAATATTGCTTAATTGGCAGGAAACGAGTGACTATCATTGTGCTATAGGGATTCATTAACAAGAACATCAAAACAATTAAATTAACTGTTACGCTACTTATGACAGCCATGAAACACTATATTATTATGTTAACATGTTATCAGAATGATGGAGTGCTAAATTATAAAGATTTATAATATGTTGACGGTTGTGTCAAATGTTAACATGATGTGTTCTAACGCCACAAGCATGTAGATTGTACACCGAATTATCTTCTGTATCTCTTGTGACTTACTATCCTATTTGAACGATGTTTAAAGTTATAAAAGAAATAAATGTATTCATTCTTTGAAGAGTGAGCCACTCTTTAAAAAAAATAGACATTATGTTGCTAGCTATTCGGAGTAAAAGAAATATTGACAAGGCTATTTCGGAGTGCTTGCAAACATCATGAGATCATGAGGCATCCAGCGTTACATTTTATAGAATGAACAAAAGAGCCAGCATATGATATGTTGTGTTCAAAAGAGCACTAAACAATGCTAACCAGATCCTGACTAATTGCATGTGCTTGCTTTTATTCTAGTTCTCTAAAACCTCCCAGCATTTAAACTTGTACTTTGTAACCATTTCGTCGTAAAGATCCAAAGGAAGGAAGGAATCGGATTGTCATAATGGACTTAATCTTGATATAAGTTCTATAAAATCTTAAATACTTATCCGGTTCTCATTAAAATATACGTCTCTGTGTCAACGTATTGGTTTGTAAGTGTTATCTAAAACTAGGAGCATTTCTAAATTGGTTCTTTTACATTGAAATTATACTAAAGACATTTTATATTTTACTCATACAAATATAACATTTATATTTATTTGCATAGAGCCTGTCCGTCTAATATTCTCATAAAAGTCATGTATAAGTGTTTTAATATGTCATTAACATGTTATTATCATGCTGAAGTTCATCGTATTACTAAAAGAGTTATACAAAATAAGTCTGATGTTTTCTTATCTTTTCATCTTTCTTCTTAACTTAATGGCCCCGAACATCACCGATTAGTCATATACGGTCAAAATGGCTGTTTCATGCAGGGTTATTAATTTCATGCCTACCGTATCTATTACCAAAGTGTTAAAGGTGCAATTACCAGTTTGTGTTTATGTGTTACCCTTATCTTAATGAAGCATAACATTTCTGAAATTCCTTCTTTAATGAAATTGACCTTTAAGAATCCGATATCATATTTTATTGCCAATGCTTCCAGCAGTCTTTTTAGAAGATAAGGATGACATTTATGTATTGTAATAGCATTTAACTAAGACTTGAAGACCGTTAATGTGACACTGGGGAATAGGGCTAATCTTTTCCAATGCTAGAGACCTCAAATGTATGCGTTATCACGCCCTTAAGACGAGGAGGACATTGCCTTAACATGGGATTATATCCGATCTGCTACAAAAAGCCTTTTGTATAGTATGGAATACCATATAAAGAGAAGCCCCGTGTTGAACAGATTGTTCCTTTCTCAATGATTATTAAGGGATCCAATGCTTTTCTGTACCAGCACCTTATATGTGTACTCTATCATTAGCATGGCACTATAGTTAATAAATGGCCTAGACAGAGAGACCTATAGTTTCCGGGTGAGATAGAACCCTAGCATCGCTAGTTCTAGGATGACAAATTTCAAAGGTGCTATCTCATGTATGACATGTGCGTGTGTTCTATCAATGGGAAATACTAAAAGTAAATACGTCCAGAATTTCTTCTTTTTGAGATGTAAGGGTTTATTCCTCAAAAGTTTTGTTCTTGTGAAGTGTGAAGTTAAACTTTAAGTGGAACGTTTTCTTTTTTGAGTTGCAAGGATAAATACCTCAACAGATTTTGTCCCTGATGAGCTGTAGGGGAACATTTGTATATACCTCACATGTTTCGAAACAAGTAAAACTAGAATTGACAAACTGTTGTAATCAATACACATTGTAGTATCGGAAAATCATGTATCGGAGCGGATATATTTGTTGACAGTACAGATGTAAATACAGCTATATACTATAAAGTTATTGGATGGAACCATAGGTCAGTTTGTATTAATTCAGATTTTGCTTTTTTCCCTTTGTTTTAAAGTTAGTAAGAAAAAAACAATACAAGTCCGTAATCCAGTTGATACAATTATTTTACTTTCCCTTATTTAGAAATGTTGTTGAATAGTGTAGCGTCCTGAACTCAAAGAAGGTTTACAATAATAAACAACCTTGCAGTAGTCTATTTGTAGTGTGATTACTCAGACTTGCCGATCCCAGACAGTATCGGTAAATGTGCGGGAACTAACACGTCACCAAAGAGATGGATATGCCTATCACGTACGTAACACCGTGTTTAACGCCTAGTTAGATATTTACATATATACTGACACAGACTCTCGAGAAGAAAATAAAGATGTTCTTTTGTGTTAAAATGAAACGCTAAAAAGTATATAAAAACTAAACAATCACAATTGGGGTTTTAGATTATACACGTGGCTCAATGTTAAATTATCTTCCCAGCATGCATCACATTGATGAGATTTGATTGAAAACTTGTAAGGTAGACAACATTGCGCTCCTACTGTGCCATTTGTCGTGAGATCAATCAACAAGATATCAATAAAAAACGGTATACAATTTTTGTTTCGGGACACGCAGAGCAGAACTCAGAGCTGGAGGTATCGGAGGTCTCTTTGACTAATTCTCCATTCAAATGAGAGAATAAATAGCAACCTGAGATAAAAAAAAAAACACAACACCATGGTACCCGATGATACCCGTCGATAAACATCTAAATTGCCGGTAAAGGAACAATGTTTTTTATTTGATTATATAAGTGCACAGTTACATGTATTGACATGTATAATTAAATGTAAGATTTTTTGTTCAATTTAGCGAACCTCTGGCGAGCTTAAAAGAAAGAATTTCGTGACGAGTTTTATAAATGTCATATGAAATAAAAATGACTATAAGATCCTTTTTATCACATACTCAAGATTTGGGGCATTTATTCGTGTAAAACGACAATTTTCATGCAATATTGAAATGTAAAAAAGCGCCATTTTGACTCCAGTGCGTAAGTCTGTGACGTCATGTACTTGCCCTAGGCGTGACGTCATGATTATACAGGGCTGATAGGTCATATTACATGGGTTAATACGCAAAAGCCTATTAACTGGATAGCACAGTACATTATGTGATAAAAGTAAATACCGATTCATTGAATTGATATGCATTGACTTGACGTTCAATGCCATCCAAATAGGTATTGCCACCTTTAAAGATAATATTCTTTATCTTTTCACGAGAGTTTTTAAACTTCATTTCAATTTCTCCTTCGATTTGTCGGCTCCACATTTCATTTTCATGATAATCAAATTATGCGCGTTTTAATTTGCTCATGCTCCTCGTTGACATACCAAGCTTTGGTTGTTTTATATGTTTAACGCGTTGTATACGAGTTTACGATCAGTGAATAATCACCTGATGAATCGGTAGTCCACGCTTAACGCCTCCTGAGGTTTTCTGTCGATCTAAACACGGTTCTTCTTACATTCGTCGTGATAATTGCTTAAGACTCTTAAGCTAGATATGTCGAAGAGATTTATACATGAGTAAAAAATACTTCGAACTTGGTTCTGTGTCCATAATATCTTGTGCGTCAAGCGTGAATCGCCCGTGGGAAGGGATAAATCTTTCTGAGCGTATTCACTGTTGTGAGGAACCATTCGAACGCGCCGCTTTGTCTGCAATGTCTTATAAATCTACAGTCAAATTTAAAACAAAAATACATAAGGGAGGCATAAAGGACCATTCATTTGTTCATCGTAGAGATTCCATTTGGGAAATGTTTTTTGGAGATTATATTTCATTGGATAGATGTTTGCGGTTCAACAACTTAAAATAACAAAGAGTCATTTTAAATAACAATTTGTATGTGTAAAGAGTAGACCCGTTCGTTGAGACGAGGGAAAACGAAAGACATGACAGAAACAGCGAGTATTATAAAATGAAATTAAAACCGATCACAACATTTTCACTAAACGAATGCCGAGGGCTCCGTTACCAAGGAAACATAGCAGATGAATATTACTGCTGAAATTGCTGGTTACTTTTATGTTAAAAACAAATCTAAATGAACAAAAGAGGATGTAATTGAAAACGAATCATGAATACAAAACACGTATCTATGAAGGTTTTGAGATCTTGTATTTGATCGGATTGACCTCACAGAGTGATCACGAAGCTGAATAATGAACAAAAGAAGCAGCTTTCTGCAGATTCCTAAATAGCACAGTGTATGTCCATACACGTTTACATGTCATGGAAATTGCACTTTTGTTCAAGAACAGCATAGTCTTGCCTAAAAACGTAAGCATTAAACTGCAGCGTGTATTTTTATTTCCTGATGCATTACGAAAAACATGTTGTTCCCTCTCCTGGGTCCAGTACCTGCGCACAGGTAGTTCACACGGCGCGTATAGGTACGTGATATAGTCGTTGTGTTTAAGGATATATGCGGATGTGATCGGTAATTGGTCTATAAATATTTAAGGAGAGACTTGGTAAATAAATAGGTCCATAGTACAAAATCGATTGTGTACAAATATTCAACGTTTTGTCCCTAACGAATTAATATGAAACACTTTTTGATTTGTAACGGGTCGTAGATTCAACTTTTGCAATTTTTCAAACCTTTGACTGCAAGCTAATGCAAATTTGTGGATATATTTCCATTATCCTCAGTGTGTGTATATGGGTGAGTTTGGACTCAATACATTTTCCGCGTAAAACTATGACATACATTGTACCTATCCACAAACAGTATACTTGAAATGAAACCAAGTCCGTCGACATAGCTGTGACACGTTCAATACCAACGTAGCATGCCATAATCATCCATACAAGCGTCTGATTGACACTAAATATTTGTTTTAGGTTAAATATAATCACTTCCTTTTTCCTAACTTCCGGTATCTCGCCATGATCATATTATTCACTGAATAATATGTCCGTATTTTTTTTATCTGACTCTAACAACTACCCAGCATGTAAGCCATGTCCATCTTGTTTAGTAATAATTGATCGGTGGTATCAAAGAAAGCTACAAGGAATCAAATTACCGCTACACAGGCAAAAATTAGAAACAAAATAATGTGTCAATGGCGCAATGTTTAACTCACGAATATCTCTACACTATAGAGTGTGCAAATAATTACCGCTAATTGTATTGTGTTTACTTCGTCCACCAATTAGCAGTAGGGTCATCACAAATACGGGTGTCTAGTAAGACGTCAGCTACTTAAAATCAATTGTAATAATAACGTGAAAAAAGGATAAGAATCGAACTCGCAACCATTAATATATCTTTTATCTAGGCTACTGCGCTTCTAGATATGTTAAACAAGTAGCTAGGCCACTTTCATGTATGGGAACTGATAATATTTCCCCTTTTGTTTATGTGTAACCTGGTACTATGTTCGGAACGTTGTGTGTGTTCTGTTGATGTTGATTTCACTAATCGATGTTATTGAATTGATTTTGGATCATGGAGTTTCTTTTAGATTGAATTTTACTACATTTCAAAAAACAAATTATACAAAACCCCCATGATGTATAGCTTTAACTAACCATGATCCTAATACTTGATTATTTAATTTAAAGCATTACTAGGATCAATTGTTCCAAAGGAAACATTTTTCGGTACTAGCACTTGCTATTTGTCATTGTTATTAAAATATCAATTAAATCACATATGTATTAACCGAACTATTTTCTGACTTCACTCGTTGTCGTTAATCCTCACCGCTGATACGTTGTACGTTACAATTGCTTTTAATTTCATATCATTGTTAAGACGTTATGGGAGGAATTCTTTGAAATGCTTGTTTGCAAATGTCTGCTTGTCCATGGTGACAAAGATTGTAGCATCACTATCCATCAATGGGGAAGTTCCATTACGACTATTTGGTAGTTAAGTAATAAAATAGCAAAGTCCTTGATTATATGTGTCTTCGTTACTACAAAACACTACCGTAGAAACAAACTGTTAGGCCCGCAAACCCGGTCACGATTCGAGTAAAGGTCATCCGGAATATACTTTAGTCCCTTTTTTATCGCTTCCTGAACTATTTCTGTTAATTACCTTATTAATGCTATAATTAAGGTATTGTAGATACGCATAATTGATACACCTAGTGTGGGGTTAGGCAAGGCGACTGTCACACCGAAAGGAGATATAACCTATGCCCATGTTATTGCAATGTACCTAGCAACAATGAAATGTCCTATGTTTTAATCGGGCGGACATGTATATATAGACGCGGTGATATAAGAATAATAATCAGTGCTTACCATGGTAGGCGTAATTTAAGTAAATAAATTACATGTAATATTGATAATTTTTGGTTTATCGAGGAAGGGTTATTTTCAGAAGAAATCAAATTGAAGCTACTCACTCCTTTTTTAATAAAATTAAAATTAACAAATCACCTTTTGGCTAGGCAGTTATTTTTATATAAACAATGGTTACTTAGGGGTTTTAACATTTATTTCAGAAACGATTTCGAGGCAACCTTTTGAAGTCAAATAATTTCTGTAATCATTTTCAAAGTTAACCTGATCCAGTTGTTTTAGGTATGTGTTTTAAATCGCTCTGATATCTAAAACATTATTTGTTCTTCCCCTTATTTTCAATCAATTATATTATTTCTGTTCAGTTTTATATTATGACATATATTAGTTTTAGTATGTTTGAATTGTTTTGATATAACAAGTTTAACTTGAAACCTAGTGACCTACCAAACATATCGGTCTATACAAACCATTCCAGAAACAAAAAAATCGTGTTGATTCATTAAAAAACCAAGAGAACACCGAAATGTCAGCAAAACCATAATAAAAACTCAAATTCGATAGAAGTAAGGGGAAAATGATAAAAGGGAAAATGTGCATGAAGATTATCGGAAAAGGCAAGGAGGAAGAGTAAGTGTTCCGTAAAGGTAAGAGTCTGCTTCAAGAACGCCATCATATTAATTCAGATCACGTCCAAGTAATGTCACGTCCTCACGTAGATAAAATGAGTAGTGATAGTAATACCACTAGGCACAACTATGAACGTTATTAAAAAAACATCGACTGACATATCAAATATGAAATGGCACACTTTCCTATGTGATCATTATGGCGAATTCAAGCCTGTCTTCATTAAACATAACAATGTTGTACGTTTGTTCGACATCTATCACGGAAGTCTTGAATATCGAATCAACTTTGACATGTACAAACCGTAGTTTTTGGAAGCAGTTATATCACTATCAAGAAAGGGAAGGTTCAGTTTAGGAAAGTTGAAACCGTCCCGCTAACTTTACAGCTTCATACATCATATGTAGCAAAATGTCCCTGTTGTTTACGTTGTAAGTGCAGATCGCGAAAAGCTGCTTAGGTAGAACAGTCTAAAGTGTCCTTGATTTCAAGCTCAGGAGGGTATATCTGAATGTGAATTAAAAGGGTTTGTAAAGGTGTTTGTTATTAGTCCTGATAAGCTCACCAATAAATGCAGCCTTATGTGAACACAAAACACAAGTTGGCCTGAAAAGGGACACAGTGTGTTCCAATAAAAATGTCTACTGTCTGTTGGAAAACCGTCTACCGAACTCAATACAGACATTGTCAACCAGAAACTCAATCATTCTCATAATTCTGTCATCTAGGTATTTCATTTTCGTCTTTGTTGTGATTTTTACAAAATATGCTCCAAAATATCTTTTTATATATATTAGGTAAGACGCTCTCATAATAAGGCCTCGGAGGCGTTTCTTCCGCTTGATGTGAGGTATGTTAGTGTAAAGTGTCGAAAAGGCAACAGGTTTGATAAAAGAAACATATTTCAGAAGAAGATGTCTTAAATTGAACAAAAGATCTTTTGAATGCTTTAAAATCCACATTCCCTTTATTCCATTTCCCGAGTATACAGTGTCAAAATACGACTGTAATCCTGATTTAATGGTAATAAAAATGGTAGATAGGAGTTTAGACAATGGCTTGCTTGAACAACTTAAAAGCCAGCTTATACAATATTGTTATAAGGATTCTAGTTAAGCTCTGGAATCTAACAAATACAATATAAAGTGAGTAACAGATGAACAGATAGTAACGTCACGTATGTGATTCTGTATATGATACACGCTGCATCTGCGTGTAACACTACCGACTATTTCATGAAGATAAAATGTTTTATGTACATGGACTAGACATAAACTAAGGTAATGTATCAATTAAAACATCCAGCGTTTGCAACTAAACTCGAGCATGTGATTGACGCCGCTTTTTTGATTAGTTTGGCTTGTTCTGACACATGCGTATAACTAACCTATATGCACTTTCCCGAAAGAAAATGATACGGGGAATGGTCATGATTTATTGTCGTCTAACAAGGCTTGGCCTGGAGATGGATGTCAAAGGTATAGCTATAAATCAAAGGTGTGACGCGCAATTAGGAACGCAGTAAATAAAACCCCTTTGGGAGAGAGACTGATAAAAAATTATAGATCTTAAGTGAGATCTTTTGTTCTCAGCATGCACAAGCCATCAATGAGTTCATGAAAGTTTTGTGTGCCAGGGTTCATTTAATTGCTCAATGACTTCATAGAAACTTGTATAAGGAAAACACTTTTCTAAAACCTCTGTTACACAGTCAAACTCTAGAATTGTCCGGTGGTCTCTGGATAGGCCTGGGATAGGACCAGTATCTAGATCTTTGTTGCATGTATTGATTGAAGACATTTTCTCTCGCGAATGTAAGCTTGCCACGCGATTAACTCGTTCACCCATTTCACGATTACAAAGACACGTTGTGACCCTCTCACAGATTGTATCGCTTTTCAGAAAATAAAGATATTTCTTTTCAGTGATGTTATCCTTTCTTATTCTTCCACTTGAACATCCACTACAGCGTCTACATAGGTTTCTGACTAAAGAGCACCTGTAATGTAATATGGGGTAAGGAGATGACCGGATTGTAAACTAACTAGAAAGACGGCGATGTATACTTCCTTTAAACACACAACGATTGATATAACAATGGCTCTGTCGGCGTAAATGGAGTTGATGAATGTTCCAAAAATTGGGATTGCATCTGAAATAAAATAGTCGGAGTGCTTCTGATCGTATACAGCTTGTGGGTCTAGTGTACATTGGATACCATATTATCGATAGATGTGTCCAGATCAAACGTTCGATTGTTGTCCAAACTTTCAAAATATCGATTATATCTACCGATGTATTAATTTATTGATAACGAGAGTGATTTAAGTCAGCCAAGTTTTGATGTGTCTGATCCCACGCCTGATAAGACCTGCAAGTGGTCATGAACTCACAATTCCTCATCAGGCGGAAGTGGTTAGGCGGAAAGAGAACTGGTTATTAAGACAGAACACCGGTGGACGATATCTTCCCTCCGACGTATTTAATAACGTAAGGTAATTTCTAGTATAATGATGATAATATCAAGTCTAACAAAGCAAGATACACACTTACAGATGTAGGTAAAATAGTCGTATAGAAAGTCAATGGTATAGCTAATGATTGCCCTTCATTCTGACGGTGTATTCGGTAGTAATACGTCTTTGGCAAGCAACATATTCTATGGTGCGCGATCCATACAGAATATGTTCGTTACCAACTGCGTTCATACTACCGAATTTGCCGTCAAAATAAAGGCCGAACCTTATTTTATTATCATAAAAATTGTTCAAATGCTATACAAAGAAAACAACAGTCGAAGCGGGTTGTTAGAATAATATAGTTCCAGTGAATCTACATCGATGTATGGGTAAATTTAGAAACTACGCAGTGAACAATTTTTCTTCTTTTCATCGTTTTTTAAAATAAATTAATATTACAAGTAGCACTTTTAGTACAACATTTGTATTCATTTGTATTTGTCGTTCTGTAAACGCATTGGCACACTGTTCTGGTAGAGACGCGGTCGAACGTCGGAAAAGGTAGCCGTCATTGTTTACTTTATCGGCAAAGAATTCTGAATGTGCATCCATGAAAAAAAGAAGTTTGCCAGCATCCCTTTGTTGTATGATCAGACGTAATTGATCCCGAATATGTTCCATGTTCTAGATGTTAAAGGAACCAAACCATGACTGTAATTGCACAGAAGCGAGAACGGCGCCATATTTGAAGAAGGTTTCAATCCGCCGAGCCTTTTAACGTTTATGTATATGTAGTCAGAGTTTACCCGGCTGAAGAAGGGAGAGATGTAATTTATAATCGCTTAGGTAACTAGGAACATTTTGTGCTCGTATCACCAAAAAAAACATAAGCCGAAACAAAAAAATGGATCAACTTGGAGTTTCATTAATAATTATAATAATTTGGTTATTGGTGAATCAGTCGATTCTTGGTTTTGATAGATTTGTCATTTGTTTGATCGCACTACACTCCCAATTACCGTGCGTACATCGTACATGCATCGTGCGCTCATCGTCTGCATATATCGCATACACACGTGTTACCTCCATATGTGCGATATGGTAAGATCGGTTGATGTTAAGGATTTTTTTTTTCCGAGAGGCTAGATTGAAATGAGGGTACATCATGCGTTTAATATCCGACCGGTATGTTTTGCACTTCCATGATTTGATACAGCTAGACCTGGTCTGGGTTAATTATGTATGTGACGCTCTACGTGGAAATTTTACGCCTACTTCATGGCTAACTAGATACACGAAATGTATTCGTCACCTGGTAATTACTAGGTAATTATTATAACGGGTGAGATGTAGGGGTGCTTTGTTTTAATTGCATCTGCGTGTACAGTATGTACATGTGTATGACCGTTTACGTTTATCTACACACGTTTCGACTGAAGTAGTTTCTAAACAATTTTGTTATTTGTACACTTTGTTCGTGCTATATTCATCACTGTTAAACACATAGATAACCATATAAATCTGGCTAAATTGGCAAACTACTTAAATTATGAAAGATATCAGTTTAAACACGAAATCGTTTTAATTCATGGACCATTTCTTGTGTAATACCAACAACGATATATGTCAAACAACTGTGCGACAGCTATCGCAAGATTGTGCGCACGATATTATCGCAGTTTGTCATCGTACGCAAGTCGTCCGCACACCGCACATCGTGTAACGTTGAGCGATGCCACAACTGTTCCTCTGAATAGGATATGGTAACTACTAGAAAATGTACAGCATAAGTAATTTTGCAGTAGTTTCCACCACCTCTTCAGACAATGCGTGGACATCGGTCAAGGTTGAATGCGGAGTTTTACCGATCCTAGCAATGACACACACGCCTGGTATCCCACCACTTTACTCGCCCCACTCATTCCATTCCGACGTAGTTTTGTCTTGCCGAGTAGACGCTGTCGGCAGTGACAACGTTAATTATGTTATTGGTAGACGTATGTAAAACGTTAATTGGGACTAATAGATAAACACGTACTGTAAGAAATAGCTAGGGGATACATTCAGGGACAGGATCGATTCTTGCGATGGGTTCATCAGGTAGTTCATTCACATAAGTTTTACGCTCCTCACATTCTCTTTTGTCTTTTGCTTGTGCAAAAATGGCTGGTTTAGAGTTCGAATGCTACGTTTATTTTACAATTTTGTATTTTTTGCAAATATTCAATCCAGCAAAAACATGGATATGTTATTTCAACGATTACTGTTCAATACTGTAAACTAGAAATATGTCCGTACTCCCTATCTTATACTTAGTGAGAGGTTAGCTTTGTCATCTACTTTGTCATCTACAAATACTCAATATTTTGCTAATTCCCTTATTCATTTCGTTATCCCTTTCTTGTAGATACGTTTTATTTGTGGATTGGTACATTGTATTTATGGTGACGAAGACTTTACACAAGTTTCTTTGGACTTGTTTCCGTCTCATATCTACCATATTTTGCTTCAATTACTCTCAAGATTTACTGAAAAAGGACTATTTAATTTGGTTATGAAAACAAGTATCCGAGATTTTACAAAATGTATATTTCGTACATAATGTTATTGCTGTGGTCTAGTTTGATATAATTATAGATTTTGAATTTAAATTTTGATTGAGAGCCTCTACCTTTTCATCAATACGTCATCACAGTTGGTGTCCACTGTTTTACAAACCATAATGTGCACGATAATAAGATAAACACGTGATGTTACTCACCTCCTAAACATGCGTGAATAGACCATCTCCCTCTGCATTTGCCTGTCAAAAGAAAGAGAAGATACAGTTTCAATTTCTGTTGGAGATGAACCAAAGCATGTTATTAACCTTGTCGATTTGCCTGCAATCACCTACATATACATTATTGATTATTTGTTTGATCAAGTCTACATATCATGCTTGTCATCATCGACGCGTCACACATAAACAAGTTACTGGTTGTGCAGTATGAGTATGAACACAAAATGTGTAAGTAACATATTAAACATTAGGCTGTGTGCGTTTTCGTACCTTACAAAAATAAATAAATATATATTTGGCTAATCAGAAATCAGAAAACTAACAGCACATGGACAATGAACACGTCAACAATGAGTGAGGCTTACAGTTCATGTTACATAAGCTGATTCATTTCTAAACCATGAGAAAGGATAATGCAAAAGATAGTATTAAAGAAAGGAAATAGTCTTAAAGACAGAAAGTTGTAATGAAACCTCTGAGCTGATAACTGCTGATTTTAACGGTCTGTTCACAAGTGAAATACTTCATGTATATGTATGTATATAGCAAGGTGATCCACACTGTTGGAATTACTTCTTTGCTCCATATGTATATAGCACGGATACATTGCTACAAGATAATTGGCATAAAAAGTAAAATGATTTTTGAGGGAATTAGCAAAGTGTCTAACAAGTGAAACCTCTTCCAAGTCAGTTGTTATATTAAATTATCCGGTTCATATAATTATATAATTTAACATCGCAGACTTTGTCTACATTTTTGTTTCAGTCATTTGCAGTAATGCTTGATATGTATCGGTAACTCTCTGTGTCGTCCTTTTGGTAGCTCCCTTTTATATTTGATCCAAGTATATGCATCAAATGTTAGTAGGCATATCAATATCTACCAACTGCTAGATTGTTGTAAATCAATGTAAACAGAATAGTGTTTGTATCTTGAAAGAACTGTTGATAAATGTTTTTGTTATCATTTTCTGTCAAGGGATCCTGTATTTTCTGGTGATCCTGTGTTGTTGTTAAGTACACAATTGTTAAGCCGAAAGTTAGAGTTCCATTGGCAAGTTACACCAGCACACCCCTACATGTCTACAGGGACCACACTAGAAAGAAATTACTTAACTTAAAACAAAAAACATGTAACAGTTCTAACATTAATGATATTATCATTTATGATGAGATGGTTAGAAGAAGCAGACCATAGCAAAAATTAACGTTTTTGATCGTTCTTCAGGATAATAAGAATAAAGGTGCTATACGTTAAAAGTGTCATTACAGTTAATCTATCAGAATATGATATTTTGTGACTCGACAGATGTCGGCCAGTATCGTGGGGTGTACATGGACGGATTATGTCCTCTCTGCAGCAAGCAACAGTAGGCACCAAAAGAATATAGTCTGCTTAAATTAGTCATATTATGTATGACCGAAATATATGATAAATATACCTTCACAATGCTAAGTGAACGTTCATCTGTATGTGTCTGATGGAGAACTCATTTAACAACATCTTACAATAGGTGCCAAGTGAACGTTCAACTGTATGTGTCTGATGGAGAACTCGCTTAACAACGTCTTACAATAGGTGCCAAGTGAACGTTCATCTGTATGTGTCTGATGGAGAACTCGCTTAACAACATCTTACAATAGGTGCCAAGTGAACGTTCATCTGTATGTGTCTGAGGGAGAACTCGCTTAACAACGTCTTACAATAGGTGCCAAGTGAACGTTCAACTGTATGTGTCTGAGGGAGAACTCGCTTAACAACGTCTTACAATAGGTGCCAAGTGAACGTTCATCTGTATGTGTTTGATGGAGAACTCGCTTAACAACATCATACAATAGGACATTACTGAAAATTGCATTATAATGACTGTGATATATGTACTATGATATATGTACTATGATATATGTACTATGATATATGTACTATGATATATGTACTATGATATATGTACTATGATATATGTACTATGATATATGTACTATGATATATGTACTATGATATATGTACTATGATATATGTACTATGATATATGTACTATGCATGCAGGTTTGCAGATAAACTTCACCATTTTGTATATTATATACATATCAAGTAAAAAAGCAAAAAACATAATACAATATTGAAAGAATATTCAGAATGCATATGTTTATCAATTATTTGTATCGCCATTAACAAATCAATTCGGCATGCTACTTGATTTGGAGTATGACTATGACAGTACCAAAATATATAGCCTCTAAGCAAGCTACGTAAAACGGGGTTTTGAGAGTGGTATACATTAACATCAAACATAGTCCCCCAGAAAACTCCATAGAGCGGGCATTGAGAGTGGGATAATTTACAATATAATCCCTCTGAAACTACACAGCAGTGTAATGTGAGTGGGATACTTTACAATATAATCCCTCAGGAAACTGCATGCAGCAAAGCATATAGTGGGATTCTTTATAATATAATCCCTTAGCAAACTACACAGAACAGTGTATTGTGAGTGGAATACTTTACAATATAATCCCCAAGGAAACTACATACAGCAAAGCATGGAGTGGGATTATTTGCAATATAATCACTAAGGAAGCTACATGTACATAGAACAGGGTATTGAAAGTGGGAAAGTTCACAAAATTGAAACTCAGGAAACTACATACAACAAAGCATAGGGTGGGATTCTTTTCAATAATACCCCAAGGAAACTACGCAAAACAGTGTATTGAGACAGGGATACTTTACAATATGTCTTTCAGGAAACTACATAGAGCATGGTATTGAGAAGGAGAAACTTACAATAAACTATCCCGGACGTAAAAGCATAGAGTGAGATGCTTTACATATTATTCCCTCAAGAAACTACACAGAGCAGGGCATCGTTTTTTATGCTTAACAATATACAGTATATTGTCCTTCAGGAAACAGGTATTGAGAGTGAGATATTTTAAAATAAAAGTCCTCTGGAAACTATTTGAGCAGAACAAGGAGACGATGCTGCCAACGCCAAACTATGGTAGATGGAGAACATTAAGAAACTGCGTTTATATACATATACAGTATATTATTGAATTTACGAGACGTCAAAACACAGAAAGCCCACATAGAGAGTATTTTTTTAAATGCTGTTATAAAATTGCAATGTCTTTTGTAAACACTGATATCGCATTAACTTGTTCGGGGATTGTGTATGATGTGGGCGTAGGATATTGTTTTGCAGCTACAAGGGCTAATTGGGTAAATTGTGGTAATGTGTAAAACCTCTATCAATAGTCTCAACCTTTGTTATGTGTAGCACAGACAACGAAATAAGGTTATTGCTATCAGAGCAAATCTTATTTCATATTAAACTGAATCAAAAAGGTTAGCAAAATCGATAATACTGGTGTGTGTGTGTGCGAGAGAGAGAAAGAGAGGGGGGATGGAACGGTTTGGAATGGGATGAGGGACGTGCAGGGGGGGGGGGGGGG